>NC_134810.1:35860289-35862789 GCF_046742065.1 Oratosquilla oratoria
CACACATATATACACATACACACACACACATCACATTACACACACACACACACACACACACACACACACACACACACACACACACACACACACACACACACACACACATATATATACACACACACACACACACACACACACACACACACACACACACACACATATATATATATATATATATATACACACATATATACACACACACACACACATATATATATATATATATATATATCTATATACATATATATGTGTGTGTGTGTGTGTGTGTGTGTTTGTTTACTATAAAATTTCAACCAACTATATTTTCCATTTAACACTTTTAAATTCTTTCCGAGCTGAATAGAATAACCAACGCCAAAATATATGGAAGAAGATATCCATCACCCAATGGTAAACCAAGATAAACTTTCACAAAGACCATCTTTAACTGAGGCAAGCTATACAGATGAGTACCTGCATTCCCTCGCTCATTCCGCGGCTTAAAAGTGGTGCTTTACACACTGTTCACTAATAAAAAAAAATCTTTCTAGACAAGAAGCTTTTCGGAGGACAGTAGAATGGCATTACACCGAATATTCTTATTACGATGTCGACGTCTTCAGAAAACGAGTTTTGGTTTCCAAGTGGCTTCAGTGGAAGATCCTAAACGTCTTTCTTCCCTCTCAGGTCTCAAAGGGACCTTGGGTGACCATATGCTACCGGAAGAACGTTCTGAGATTCCCTAAGTCTCACGTGATCCTATCTTACTTCCTCAATATCAGTTAACGTTTACATAATAAAGTCTTATGCGTCTGAGAACTCGAAAGAATCGGATCTATAGAAGAATTATTGAGTTCTTCAAGACTTCAAGAGTCGACTCGATACCTGGTCCTATTTGTAGGTCAACGTCTTTACGAAAGACTGTTTAAGCCTAGTCTTTCACAATTGGATGCTCGCTGGCCAAACGGATTAGAGCGACGCTACTTGCGACGGAGGTCAAGGTGACGGCGGTTCGAACCCTACCCTAAGCGAGTGGAATCAAAGGGATGGTTCATTAAAGTTTACACACACACACACACACACACACACACACACACACACACACACACACACACACACACACACACACACACACACACACACATATATATATATATATATATTTTATATATATACATATACATATACACATAAATATACATATATACATATACATATAGATATATATATATAAACATATATACATATGGAGAAAGAAGTAGTTTGGAGGGCAGATACATAAACGGAACAGGGTAGATAAAGAAAGAGTTCCCCTTTCTTCCTCTCTTCTTCCCTTCTTTACTTTTTCCTTTTTTTTCCATGCTTCTTGTTTTGCATCATTTTCACTGTTGGAACATCGACGGGACAACACTTAGGCGCGGCGATTGTTTTTGTTGCGCGGGCCAACCTTCCACTTGTGACCGCCCTGCGAGGAAAAATATTTTTGCCCCTGGATCCCGGAAGACGGGGGGAGGAGGAGGCAAGATGCCCGTGTTCCCTGATACACACACACGAACTCTCCCTCTCCCTCCCGACGTTACAGAAACTCCTCTACTTTGCCACTCTAAGTCGTGACGTGGTTTAGAGTGATTGTGTTAGCTTTGCGCAGTCAATATTTTGGAGACTCGTACCAACTAGTCACGTAGCGTTCTTCTACGGGTGGGGGCTAATTTCTTACTCAAAGAAGAATGCTGAAATTACTTTTGATTTTGACTTTCCTTCCATCCTGTCGTTCAACTATCTCTCCTTTATCAAATGGGGTTTCAATTTGTCAGGAGTTTGTTTTCGATCTCTGAATAAAGTCTCCTAGTAACAGCAGGGGTAGAAAACGGTAGAATAGTTCCTTGTGTTGGTAAAGTTATTTTTTGTATTTTTTCTTTCTCTTCGAGTGCCTTGTTTACTTCTTCCGGGACTTCTCAAGTGTCTACCGACAAAGACAAATGTCTTGGCTTGAGCTGCATTTGACCCCTTCAAGGTGGAAGTCTGCAGACTCTAGCCTCAAGAGGTCTCGATCAATAGATACCGGTTTCTTGCTAGGTTGATTTTCCTCAGGTTTAAGAAATAATCGTGAGTTACATGAATGTATTTTAAGCGTATTTTAGGATGATCGCTGGCCGAGCGGGTTAGAGCGTCGCTACTTGTGGCGGAGGTTGAAGTGATTACAGCTAAAACCTTGCCCCCAGCGAGTTGGACCAAGAGCATGGTTAATTAAATTCCAAGGTACAAAATCCTTTGTTAGGAGTAATGTCCTAGCCTCCTGATATGGGAAGTTCGCGACGTAAAACCAAATCAATCAATCAATTAATCAATCACTTGAATACAACAGTACAAGAAATGTGGGCGACCCTCAGCTGAATGTAGGTCTTCATTGATTGTGGAAGTGGCCAAATTCTTACTGTGCTGTATTGAACTGCACATAGGTATTCGGGGGAAACTTCATTCAATTTCATTCAAAGCAAACTCGTTCAGGCTGGAATAA
>NC_134810.1:35867789-35875289 GCF_046742065.1 Oratosquilla oratoria
ATGATGATGATGATGATGATGATGATGATGATGATGGTGATGATGATGGTGATGATGAAAATGAAATTGAAGAAGAAGAAGAAGAAGAAGAAGAAGAAGAAGAAGAAGAAGAAGAAGAAGAAGAAGAAGAAGAAGAAGAAGAAGAAGAAGAAGAAGAAGAAGAAGAAGAAGAAGAAGAGGAAAAAGAAGAAGAAAAGAAGAAGAAGAAGAAAAAGAAGAAGAAGAAAAGAAGAAGAAGAAAAGAAGAAGAAGAAGAAGAAGAAAAGAAGAAGAATAAAAGATGAAGAAGAATAAGAAGAAGAAGTAGACAAAGAAGAAGAAGAAGAAAAGAAGAAGAAAAAGAAGAAGAAGAAGAAGAAGAAGAAGAAGAAGAAGAAGAAGAAGAAGAAGAAGAAGAAGAAGAAGAAGAAGAAGAAGAAGAAGAAGAAGAAGAAGAGAAATAGAGAGAGACGGGAGAGAGAAAGGAAGAGAAAGCTGGTAGCTGGTAGAAGCCAAGGTCAAAAGGGCTCTCGGTGAGGCTTGAAGAGGGGGGGGGGAGGTGGCCCCCGAGACAAAGGCCTCAGGATCGAGCCTGTTGTGGCCACGGGAAGAATTCAAGGGCAGGCGAGGACGAGATTCTCTGCAGACAATATTCTTTTTTTTAGGTCACCGACACAATTTGGTCATTGATATAATTGACATAATTCTATTCCGGCTGGTTCCAGGTGACTTTAGTCAGCTGACGGATTGGAAAACTTCTGACCGGGGTGGTTGTACATTAAGTCGGTTAATTTATTCGATATAATTCTGTTCTTGGTAACACAGATTCAGTTTGTTTAACTGAAGTTTGGCCATCTGGATTATAAACTAAGTCATCCTCGGTCAAGCCCTTTAGCAAAATTGTTAGATTTATGGATTTTGCGTTGGTTGGCAGTTAATGATGCGGTTTAGCTAAAGGTGAAACACCCGAATTTAATGTACATATATACATATACCAAAAGCATAGCTGGGTGCGTTCTTAGGTGCGTTTCTCAAGCGTTCCGCTTTAGTTTGGCCGCGGTTAGCGCTCCCAAACTATTAAAGCAATATAGGTGCCGGTATAGTATGTGGCCCACCTTTTGGATGTGGCCTACGAAATTTTTCTTTGGTATAGTATGTGGCCTACCGGACTTTTATTTCGGTATGAACCTATCGCTTAAGCTTTAATAGTTTTGGAGTGCTAACCATGGCCAAACTAAAGCGTAACGCACTGAGGAACGCACCTAAAAATGCATAGAGGAACGCGCCCAACCCTGACCAAAAGGAATCACTCATTTCTTATCTCTTTTTTTCTTAAGTTCTTGTACTTGAGGGGCTATCCCTGTTCCCCATCCACTGCCTGGGCCAGAAGATATACATCATGGTACAAACCTTCCCCACACATAGGGTCTGAATGCTGAAGCTGGTTTACACCCACCACTTCATTAGATAGCGGCCCCCACCTCTCGTTCACTTACAAGAAATACAGAAAAGACAATAAGAAATCCCTTCGGGCCACGTCAATTTATAACCCATTCACAACCCCTCTCCTCTCACACCTATCTCTTGACCTCTCAACAGACATTCGCCCTTTACATGAGGTCCCTTTCACCCTGTCCATTCATCCCATTCTCGGTCTTCCCCTCAGGTTCACTCCATCCACCTCTGTCGTCCAGACTCTTTCTGTTAGTCTTTCTTCATCCCTCCTTTCCATGTGCCAAAACGATTCCAGTATTCTTTGATCAATGCTGTCTGCCTGCTCACTTTCCATCCCCTCTCTTTGTCCCACACCTTCGTTTCTGACTGTATTTATTCTTGTATACACCACCATACTTCTAGTTTAAAAAATATCAAGCTTCTTTAGTTGTACTCGTAGATGAGTCGACATTTTTGTTTTTATTTTGTTTTTATTTCTTATCACTTTTTTGTTATTTATTATTATTTGTTTATTCCGGTTACTGTCAGGCAAATTCATTCAATCATAGAAAGACACCCTGAGCGTCAAAAGATCAAGCTGAAGGAGAGTCCTCGTGTAGAAGAGTCTCCATGTGAATGTCATTAATCTTCACCACAACAATGAAATACCTTCTTCAGAGGAAGTGTAAATGTTGACACATATGAGGCGTCCAGAAACAGAGGGGCATCCTAGCCACTTTTATTGGTTTCGGGTAAAGCTTGGATATAGAGAGAGGAGGCTCGTGCCTTTCATGATCCAAGACACGAAACCAGTGAAAGTGGCGAGGATGCCCCTCTGTTTCTGGACGCCTAAATTATAATTTTATTTTTCAAGACGCGAAACAATCATCATAAATATCTTCATCACTTTAAACCGCTCACATGAAAACAGAGCTCATATATGCAGATAACTGCTGGTAAAACCGTCACCTTTGCCTTTAGTACTCAAAGAGCTTGGGCATGTAACAGACATCAGGAACCATTAGAAATCGAATGCAGATCTATAATCTTACGAGGCGAGTGCAAAGCTCAATAAACCAGGAGATATTTTTAATCTCTAGTGAACAAAAAAAGATGACATTCTCTCAGAGTTTTCACCAAAGATATTTACCCCAAACTCTTCCATCTAGAATTATTCTTTCAGACTTTTCAGTAAAGAATTTTTTCCAACTATTCCATCTTGAATTTAATCTCAAAGGCCATCTCAACCTGATAGAGTTTAACGTCAACCATAAGAGAGAAGATTCCCTTCCACCCACCTCATATATCAACAGTATCTTTCTTCAACACCTAAAAACCGTTAAAAACCGTTAAAAACCGTTGAACAAAAAAAAAAAAAAATGAATTTTGGGAGCTCTGTGTCCGGCTCACGCCGACACTTTTCCGGCATCCGGCCCGTTGCCGCTGCCGACAAAGATGAGGGGAAAACAGAACAGAAACATATTTTATTTCAAAACCTCTGTAAAAAAAAAAAAAAAAAAGAGTATGGAATGATGAATAACTACAGAAAAGATAAAGTATGTGTATATGTATATGCATATATAGGCTATAAGCATATGTATATATATATGTATATATGCACACACACACTCTTATATATATATATATACATACAAATATGTACACACACACACACACACACACACACACACACACACACACACACACACACACACACACACACACACACACACACACACACACACACACACACACACACACACTACGGTGGCGTAGTTGGTAGAGCAATGAGCTGCCACAATAGTGGCCCGCAGCTCATGGTTCGAATCCTGCCCAGGGCCGAAATTATTTCGGTACCGCTGCGCTTCGGGTCGTTACTCTGACTCTCGTGGGCGGGGAGTTGGGTGTGTGTGTGTGTGTGCAAGGTCATAGCATTACCCATAGATCGGATCTACGAGCTCTGAGCTCTCTTGCAGGAGGGAAATAGCTGTCGATCACGAGTCCAACACGTGAACCAAAGACCAAGTGAATACATACATATATATATATATATATATATATATATATATATATATATATATATATATATATGCAGAAACCACTTGGAAAATAAAAGAATTGAATACCAAATATTTTCGTCTAACCAAGATGAAAACCTTTGGTATTCAAATCTTTTATTTTCCAGTTGGTTTCTGCAAGTATTGTTATCACGTGTGCTTAGTGATTTGTTTCGCATATGCATACACATATATATATGCTAATAAGAACACGGGTACGTGTGTTCACTTATGCAAAGTAGACCACTTGGAAAAAGAAATTAACGAAGCAGAGCGCTTTCGTATATTACATCTTCAGTGCACTGAAGATGTAATATACGAAAGCGCTCTGCTTCGTTAGTTTCTTTTTCCAAGTGGTCTACTTTGCATATATATATATATATATAATATATATATATATATATATATATGTATGTTTATATATATATATACATATTATATATATTATATACATATATATATATTATATTCATATGTATATATATACATATACTGTATATATATATATATTTATATGTATGTATATATATATACATATATATATATATTATATATATATATTTATATGTATGTATGTATATATATATATACATATATATATCTATATATATATACATATATATATATATATATATATTATATACACATATATATATTATACATATAAATATATATATATATATATATATTTATATATATATATATACATATATATATAATATATATATATATATGGGATAAACATGAGGGGACGACCGAGGATGAAACGTATAGATGTGGTGAAAGAGGCTTTGAACAAGAGGGAAATAACTGTTGAGCAAGGAAGGAAGAAGACAGGATATAATGGTGAGTGGAGAATGGCTGTGTATTGATGAGACTATGATGCAAGGAAGGGATGGGTGGGGAATGAGGGGTTGGGAGTTAGGAGGTGGTTAGGGGTGAACGATGTTTTGACGCAACCCGATGGGCTTCTATTTTTCTGCGGGATACAGGTATGACCCGTCATCCACGAGGAGCTAAGATGAGGGAGGGGAAAGAGTGGTAGAGGGGAGTGGAAGGGGTGGGAATGAAATACGATGGGTTATGTGTGTATGTGTGTATGTGTGTGTGTGCGTGTGTGTGTGTTCATTTCCATACGTTTTTACAGACTGTATATATTTATTACAATAGGGACTTCTAAGACATCATTAATTCATAGGTGATTAATTTTCATTGCAACAATGTTGATATTTTAGTAATGATAATAATATTAATAATAATAATAATAATAATAATAATAATAATGATAATGGTAATAATGATAATGATAATAATAATAATAATACATACATACATACATACATATACCAAGGCTTTTTCCCCCTTTCAAGGGAGGTAGCCAAAAAGGGAAAGGCATAAAAACACTCCCACCCATTTCATCCCTAAATACACTCCACACCCCTCCCACCCTCCCTCTCATCTGAGCACCTCCTGGATGACGGGCCATCCCCGCACCTTGCCCACCGCCCTGTGGAATAATAATAATAATAATAATAATAATGATAATAATGATAATGATGATAATGATAATGATAATATTAATATCAATAATAATTATGATATAATGATAATTTGATAATAATAATAATAATAATAATAATAATAATAATAATAATAATAATAATAATAATAATAATAATAATAATAATAATAATAATAATAATAATAATAATAATGATAATAATAATAATAATAATAATAATTAATAATGATAATAATAATAATAATAGTAATGATGAAAATGATAATAAAAATAATAAAGTAATAATAATAATATGATAATAATAATAAAATAATAATAATAAAATAATAATAATAATAAAAATAATAAAATAATAAAATAAAATAATAATAATAATAATAATAATAATAATAATAATAATAATAATAATAATAATAATAATAATAATAATAATAATAATAATAATAATAATGATAGTAATAATGATGATGATGATGATGATGACGACGACGATGATGATGATGATGATGATGATGATGATGATGATGATGATGATGATGATGATGATGATGATGATGATGATGATGATGATGATGTAACAATAATAATAATAATAATAATAATAATAATAATAATAATAATAATAATAATGATAATAATAATAACAATAATAATAATTGAAGAAATTCTTTCCGCTTCCTTTCTCCAAACTTTGATCACTTCTCTAACTTATGTCTCTTAGACAGGGATGAGAAATTGGGCGACAATCTGTAGTGAATGGGTTAGTAGAGATCCATCGTAGACAAAATGGTGGAAAAGAAAGAGTTATGTACATTCAAATATTCTTATGCGACTATACATGCATATGTATATATATATATATATATATATATATATATTTATATATATATATATATATATATAATATATATATATATTATATATATATATATATATATATATAAACACACAGCCTATCATGTGTAAAGACACTACTCTTTTCATCTATATCTCAGTCTTATATATTAGTAATCGAATCACCTATAATTTCCACCATCACCATCTTTGGTTACAAAGAAACCAACATTCCAACAAACATCTTTCGTATATCTACCAGTTTCCTTGCATCTTTTTGTGTATAGGTCATCTAATATAGACACAAATATATAGAATAATAGCAGAAAGGCAATGAGGAGCTTATTGGTCGGATATTAGTCCATTCCTCTACAAGTGTTGCCAACGCGAAAATATGGCCTCCGCTTGGGAGAGTGAAACACATCAAATACTCGAGAGAAACTGTTGTCGATATGCATCGAAAACATGCCTTAGCGAGGGAGTTTGTATGGAGGAAGACAAAAGCCACTCCTCCACAACTTAATGGAGGTTTCCTGAGCAGACAAAGGACATGACCCACTCGGCACCGGAGGCGTGGGAGGGCCCCCTCAATACAGTCGGGGGGCCTCGGCGGCGAAGGGGAAGGGGAGGGGACCTATAAGGTGACGCGAAAGCAGGTCACCGCTGACGCTACACGTACGATCGTTTGTTAATTCGTACGCTTGGATGAGGAAAAGATGTGGGAGCTTACACACGTACATATGTACATACACAACATAAACACGTATACACCCACCCACCCACACCCACACCCACACCCACACCCACAGCCACACCCACACCCACATACACACATACACACATACATACACACACACACACACACACACACACACACACACACACACACACACACACACACACACACACACACACACACACACACACATATATATATATATATATGTGTGTGTGTGTGTGTGTGTGTGTGTGTGTGTATGTTTGTGTGTGTGTGTGTGTGTGTGTGTATAACTCATTAGTTTTCTTACACAACAAAGAAGTGGGTTCTTCTTGAAAAGGGGTTTCATGTGATCTAGAATACGTTCATAATGGGTCCTTATCCTCAATCTGGCACTCGTCACTAAATGCTATACAATCCAATACAGTAACAAAAGGTCTCTCTCCATCTCTCTCTCTCTCAATATATATGTATATATATATACATATATATATATACATACACACATATATATGTATATATATGTATATATATATATATATATATATTTACATATATATGTATATATGTATATATATATACATATATATATATATATATATCTATATATATATATATATATATGTTTGGTTTTGTGCATGTGAGTGTTTTATAAACTTTTCCAAAAATTTTTAGTCCCCCACGTCATTATTATTATTTTGTCGCTTGTTGATACACGTGTATGCTTAACTCTGTATGTGCATAATTGTACACTTATGCGCGTTTGTGTGGTCACATGAGAATATGTTCTTACGTGGGCAAACGTGCTTGCAGCTGCGTTTTTGTTTGTTAGAGTTTGTGTTTTTTCTACTTTGAGCTTGTGAGGAACTTTTATTATACTTATCTTTAGTTTATTTCCTATTGTCTTTTTCTTTTCTTGAGAGTAATAGAGGAGAGTGAGTGAAAGAGAGAAGCAT
>NC_134810.1:35890289-35892789 GCF_046742065.1 Oratosquilla oratoria
AAGTGTGGGGGTTCCGAGAGACCGTGGGGACTAGCGCCGATGGGTGAGTGATGTAAAGCGCTCCCTGGCGTATGCCCCCAATTGATGGGTGATTGGGTGGGGGTGACCCGTCAGATCAAAGACCAAGTGGTCTCTGGATCATCCAAAGCCCCTTTTATGCCGGGCTCCCCCTCTCTGCTCTCCAATAAAATCGCCTAGCGGCGGCCAAAACGATAGCTATACATTGAACCACTGTAACACAGGAAAAGAAAAAAGAAAGACAAAATGTAAAGATATCTTTTTCTTAAAAGACGAAAAAAAAAAAAAAAAAAAAATAATAATGATAATTTGACACCGG
Organism: Oratosquilla oratoria; assembly: GCF_046742065.1. Lineage (NCBI taxonomy): Eukaryota > Metazoa > Arthropoda > Malacostraca > Stomatopoda > Squillidae > Oratosquilla > Oratosquilla oratoria. The sequence continues at coordinate 35,890,627 of NC_134810.1, forward strand.
TCCCTTCGCATGTGTATGTGATTTACCATGGTCTCGGATCACGCGTTGGACTCGCGATCGACAGCTGTTTCCCTCCCGGAAGAGAGCTCAGAGCTCATATATGACCGACCTATGGGCAATGCTGTGACATTACACGCACACACGCGCCCAACTCCCCGCCAACGAGAGTTGGAGTAACGACTCGCAGCGCAGCGATACTGAAATTATTTCAGCCCTGGGAGGGATTCAAACCCGGACCACCGTAGTGGCGGCCGCGAACTCTTTCACTGCGTCATCAAATCGTGTGTATGTATGTGTGAGTGTATGTGTGTGTGTGTGTGTGTGTGTGTGTGTGTGTGTGTGTGTGTGTGTGTGTGTGTGTGTGTGTGTGTGTGTGCTTGTGTGTATGTTTGTGTGCATGCACGCATACGTGAGATTACCTACTTATCCCTCAGACCGGAGGAGGATATACACGGAAGGCGAGGACCGTGGAAGGAGCGACTGCTGAAGTGAAGGTCATTAGAGGGGGACAGAAAAGCTTCCATAGAAGATCCAGGCTCTCTTTACACACTTGAGTCTAATGCCAGGCAACTTTATTCAGTGCACCTCTCACAATACACCAAGGTATAAAGACGAGGCAAAGCGTGTCAAATCAATAACCCAAAATACTCTTAAAACATGTTATGCTGTGGTGTCCTGCATAGCTCTTGTTACGCCAAAAACTCAAAAAGGGGTATTATGTCCATATAGAGAGTCAGACTCCAGGTGTGAGCGTGGTTCAAATAGATCGAGAGCCCAAAGGAAACGAAATGAACTGGGATGAAGAAGAGGTGGAGAAGGTGACGGAGAAGAAGGGGTAGGGATATGTGGGGTTGGGATGGGTTGTGTGTGTGTGTGGAAGAGGGCCATTCTTTCAGGAGAGCAGAGAGGAACGATGCCTCAGGGTCGACGCGACCAACAATGGCGTGAAGAAAGCGGTTGAAATCCCCGGATGATGGGGATCGACAACCGCCACAATGAGGGAATCCGGAATATTGATGTCCGGGACTGTTCGGGTGCAGGTGCACGTGGAAATGCAGCGGGTGCACGCGCACACACACACACGTTTATATATATATATATATATATATATATATATATATATACATATATATATATATATATCATATATATACACACAAACATACACACATACACACAGACGCACACACACACACACACACACACACACACACACACACACACACACACACACACACACACACACACACATTATATACATATATATATATATATACATATATATATATATATATATATATATATTATATATATAAATATATATTTATATACACACACACATTAACACATACACACACTAACACACACACACACTCACACACACACACACACACACACACACACACACACACACACACACACACACACACACACACACACACACACACACATTAACACATACACATACATACCAACTCCCATACATAAACACATAAACGCACACGCATACACACGCACACACACGCACACATACATACACACACACACATACACACACACAAACACACACACACACACATACACACACATAAACACACACACGCGTGCGCACACACACACACACACACATTAACACAGAAATCCACATAGATGCTCACAAACACATACACATCTATACTCGTACATTCGTACATTCGCAAACACATGTTCCAATATCGAGGCAAGAGGAAGAGGTAACAAATGATTTAGAGAGGGAGGAGGAGATGGAGGAGGTGGTGGAGGAGGAAAAGTACTTGGAGGAGGAGATAGAGGAGGTGGTGGTGGAAGAGGATGATGATGATGAGGAGGAGAATTAGAAAAGGGAGTAAGAGAGAAGAGGGATAGAGAAAGATGGGGGTGGAGAGGAAGGAAGAGGATGTAGGGGAGGAGTAGAGAGATGAAGAAGGGAAGAAGAGGAGGAATAGTAGGAGGATAAGAAAGAGAATTGGAAGAAGGAAGAGATGAAAGAGGAGAAGAGAGAAATGGAAGTAGGGGAGAAATATTAAAAGAAAGAGAAAGAGGAGGGAACAGAACAAGAGAAAAAAGAAAGGAAATGGAAGAGAAAGAAGAAAGGACGGAAGAGAAGGAGTAGGAAGAGGAGGAAGATTCACATGAAGTGGAAGA
>NC_134810.1:35897789-35932789 GCF_046742065.1 Oratosquilla oratoria
GTTGGCGGATGGACGAATGACGTCCTTGACAATTATACACTCGCTGTGCTTATTGCTCCACCTGGCACTCTCCTTGTCTGTGTGTGTGTGTGTGTGTGTGTGTGTGTGTGTGTGTGTGTGTGTGTGTGTGTGTGTGTGTGTGTGTGTGTGTGTGTGTGTGTGTGTGTGTGTGTGTGTGTGTGTGTGTGTGTGTGTACGTGTGTGTGTGTTTACGATTAACCATGGTCTTAGATCACGTGTTGGAATCGCGATCAACAGCTAATACCCTCCCAAATGAGAGCTCAGAGCTCATATATGACCGATCTATGGGTAATGCTGTGACCTTACACGCACACACACACCCAACTCTCCGTCCACGAAAGTTGGAGTATTGACTCGCTGTGCAGTGATACTGAAATTATTTCAGTCCTGGGCGGGATTCGAACACAGACCGCCGTAGTGGCAGCCGGGAACTCCACCAATTACGCCACCGTGTCGTGTGTGCTCTACCGAGTGTGTGTGTGTGTGTGTGTGTGTGTGTGTGTGTGTGTGTGTGTGTGTGTGTGTGTGTGTGTGTGTGTGTGTGTGTGTGTATGTATGTATGTGTGTGTGTGCGTGTGTTTGTGTGTGTGTGTGTGTGTATGTGTGTCTGTGTGCATGTGTGTGTGTATGTGTGTGTGTGTGTGTGTGTGTGTGTGTGTGTGTGTGTGTGTGTGTGTGTGTGTGTGTGTGTGTGTGTGTGTGTGTGTGTGTGTGTGTGTGTGTGTGTGCACGCGTGTAAACACAATATGCTATGTTCATTTTGGCCCGGGACACATGGAACCTCCTAATGTGACAAGACCCACGTTGGTGCCAGCCCAAGCTCTTCATTTTCTTTGACAAGGAAACAAGACACCAAAGGGTCGTTTGTTACTAATGGGAACTGGAGGCCTTCAAGGCAGAAGCGACAAAGCTAACCTCCATTGCCAACTAAATGATCAGACCTTCCTCATGTATAGTGTGTTCAACATTGATCCCTACTTTTCAGTACAAAGGGACAGTTGTTATGTTGATCAGGTTTTGGTGATTGTCCTCTGCCCAGGCATAATCTTTTTACTTCACTCTATATCAGACCTAGCACATAGACCTTGTACGTAAACTGAGATCATAAGTCAAATCTCAACTGAAATTGGTTTCCCGCTATACTCCATTTTTATATTTGTGTCTAAAGCTTCGATGACACGGGGCTAGTCTAATAGCCGCTAGTGCTAACGATTTTCAAACTCCCCCTCTGCTTGCCCAATGTCACCGGGAAGTTAGCCAATTTGACTCCAAACTAAACCTAGTGTTAACACTTAATTGCCTGGTAAGTTAACTTGCAGCTAGCACTAGCGGGTACTAAACGAGCCCCGTGCCTACGAAGTTTAGAATACTTAAACATTTTACCACGATCACATATAGTATTGCTGTTAGAAAGTTGGTGGAAGAATGAAGGGGAATGGGGAAGGGGAATGGAGAGGGGGGAAAGGTGAAGGGGAAGGGGTAAAGGGTGAGGGGAGTAGTCTGCGGGGGGAAGGGTGGTGGAACGGGTGAGGGGGAGAGAGAGGGGGAAGGGTGAGGGGGAAAGAGAAGGGGAAGGGTGAGGGGGTAAGAGTGAGGGGAGGGTTAGGGGGGAAGGCTGAGGGGGGAGGAGTGAAGGGGTGAAGGATATGGGGGGAAGGGTGTGGGGGGAAGGGTGAGGGGTGAAGGGTGAGATGGGAAGGGTGAGAGGGACTCACGACATCATGTCAAGCTCGCGTGAATATGAGGAGATCCTGGCCAATCCCTGCCGGTCCTCAGTGGGACACCGAAGTTGAGAAAATGAGTCTGCGGACTTCGATCAAGAGCTTTGCTCGGCGCGTCACGCATAGAAAACGAGGACAGTCTAAGCCCCGAGGTCGTGTCCACTGGGTGCGACATAGTAAATAAGAGAAACGTGCTTATCCACTTCGCTACCAGAGGTGGGCGAGTTCGGAGAAGAACGAAAGAGGTTGACAGTAGAAGAGGACAACAGGAGAAGTGACAACCAGACCGGAAGGGGTTGGTTACGCGAAATGGGCTGTATTAAAATATCCTGGCGACAGGCAACATAGAAAGTAAAGGATTACCTGATACAGAAGGGGTTTACTTTAACCCCACATGCAACATTCTCCGTCTTGACTTCATCTCTGCTGAATAAAATTGCCTGACGGCAATCACAGTCGATACATATGACAACACTTCCGATGGGATTATGTCCGGCTTGTTGGACAAGGAGACACTGTGTTAACAATATCCCTGTCTTCTGTTGAGAATTAAAACGAACGTATTCCTAATTTCATAATATATTTCATAACTAAGAGATTATCTAAAATTCAGGTAATTCTATGACAGGTAGCGCTTACCTGCGGTAAAATTTGTTACCTTTGCCTTGTGTGCTTAGAGAGCAAGGGCTTTACCCACTAAAGGAATATTTATATATATATATATATATATATATATATATATATATATATATGTATATATATATATATATATATATATATATATATATATGGAGAGAGAGAGACAGACAGAGAGAGAGAGTTAGAGAGAGAGAGAGAGAGAGAGAGAGAGAGAGAGAGAGAGAGAGAGAGAGAGAGAGAGAGAGAGAGAGAGAGAGAGAAAGAGAGAGAGATAGCGATGAGGAAGGGAGGAAGGTAGAGGGGGTGGAGGTAGACTGTGAAGCTAGAATGAGTATGTGTGTGTTAGGGAGGGGGGACGGGAGGATAGAGCAGGGGAGCCAGGTAGCTTTCCAATGGTCACCTGATCCCCCAGCAGGACCAGAAACAGGGAAGGGGAAGGTACATAGGGGGGAAAATGGAGGCGGAGAGGCGGAAGCAGAGGAAGAGGAGGAGGGAGAAGAATAACGAGAGTGAGAGGGAGAAGGAGGTGGAAAGGAAGAGGGAGAGGGAGAGGGAGAGGGAGAGGGAGAGGGAAAGGGAGACGGAGGTGGAAAGGGAGAGGGAGAGGGAAAGGAGGGAGAGGGAAAGGGAGAGGAATAGGGAGAGGGAGAAGGAACGAGAGAGGGAGGTGGAAAGGAAGAGGGACAAGGAGAGGGAGAAGGAAAGGGAGAGTAAGAGGAAGGTAGATAGGGAGAGGGACAGGGAGAGGGAGAGAGAAAGGGAGAGGAATAGGGAGAGGGAGAAGGAACGGGAGAGAGAGGTGGAAAGGGAGAGGGAGAGGGACAGGGCGAGGGAGAGGGAAAGGGAGAGTAAGGGGAAGGTAGAGAGGGAGAGGAAAGGGAGAGGGAGAGGAAAGAAAGAAGGAGAGGTATATTGAGATCGAAAGTGAGTGAGAATGAGAGTGAGAATTTGAGAGTAATATGTAGAGTGAGAGTAAGAAGAGGGAGAGGGAGAGTGAGAGGCGCATCGAGCCGTCGTCTCTCATTACTACCAGGAAATTGGAAATTACTCCTTGGTCCGTCTCGTTCAGAGTCGAGGACCAGAGATAAAGCCTCCTCCTCTTCCTCCTCCTCCTCCTCCTCTTCCTCCTCCTCCTCCTCCTCCTCCTCCTCCTCCTCCTCCTCCTCCTCCTCCTCCTCTTCTTCTTCTTCCTCCTCCTCTCCGGAGCCTCGTATTCCTCCCCTCAGCGGGGCAATACATCCATAAACTTTCTTCCCTTCTCTCCCTCTACTTCCTCCCCTTGAGGAATCTTATCAATCCCCAACACACCACATAAACACACACACACACACACAAACACACACACACACACACACACACACACACACACACACACACACACACACACACACACACACACACACACACACACACACACACACACACACACACACACACACACACACACACACACACACACACACATACACACACGTTTTGCTTGAAATTATAATTACTCTCCCCATCTGTCTCTCTCTCTCTCCCTCCCTGTCTCTCTCTCTCTCTCTCTCTCTCTCTCTCTCTCTCTCTCTCTCTATATATATATATATATATATATATATATATATATATATATATATGCATATATATATATATATATATATATATATATATATATATATATATATATATATATATATATATATATATATATATATATACATATGAATAATCAAACAAGACAGAGCACCTTCAGAGCGTGATCCGACATTTGAAGCCGGCTTCCCTAAACTTTTCAATTGCATAGCAACTTTCCCACCCTTCCACTCAAGAATTTACAGAGAAGACAAGAATAAATCCCTTTTGTGCCACGTCAATTTATTGTCCATTCACAACCACTCCTAACTCGCACTTATCTCTTGTAGTCTCCATTCCTTTCCTGACGGATATTCCTCATACACCCGATGCACCTTTCACCCCGTCCATCCACCTCATTCTCGGTCTTCCCCTCAGTATTACCCCATCCACCTCTGCTTTCCACGTTATTTTTACTAGTGCATTTTCACTCATTCCATCCATATACCCAAACCATCTCAATGTTCTTTTATCATTTCTTCTGCCAGCTTCTGCTTCACCTCATTTCTCACTCTAATAATCCTCGTAACATTGAACATGATCTTTAAACACTTCATCTTAAGCACGTTAGGCTTTTCCTTTCTGCCTCTTTTAAACTTTGGCGGTAAGATTTCTTGCCAACAACTATTTTCCTCCCGACCAAACACGTGATCTTTAATTGGTAACCTAGCTAGTTCGAACGGATGTTATGATTCTTTCCTCCTCTCCACACACACTATTAGAGGAAGCCACATACCTTCGAGAATCTATGTATCTGTAATTTACTGACGAGGACAACATCCAGCAATCGAAATATATAGATTTATGTTTCTTCACTATTTTTTTTACCTCGATAGTGGTGTTTCTGTGTGCTATATATATTCACATAGATATACATATACGCATATTTAAAAGGACACTAAATCCCACAGGGTTATTAATTTACGACACGTGAGAAAGGTTTGGACATTTGACCAGGAAGGGGAGTGCCATGACCAACAGCGACACTAGCATTGTTTACAAAAGTCCATGTGACGGGAGCCACAGCGCGTACTACGGTGAGACGTACAAAGGATTAACAGACTCGACGACCACAAAACGGACATCAGTCACCACATCGAGACAAACGCTCTTGTGAATCATGTCAACATGGAGGGACATTTGCCAAATTATGAGGGTGCCACGTATTTTTCATCGGTGATCCTTATCGCTCTTGTTTTTTTTTTCCAAAATCTGCAACTCTCCCTATAGAACTTATGAAACTCGCACGAAGTTTAACTAGTTTTCTATGGGCATGGGTGTCCCCTCAGATGAATGAATTTGTGTTTGGCCAGCCTGAACATATGCATAAGCCGTGAAAAAATCTTAAAGAGAAAAGTAGTATATTCGTTACGAGAATTTTTGCAGTCAATAAAAAGATAAAGATTATGGCAAAACAGAAGTATACCTCTTCAGCACACACTGTTCCATTGCAATAAAATTTCCCCTACAAATGAAACTGAGAAACAGATGATCCATGAAACTGTATAGAAGCATCAAATGGATTGCACTAGGAAACAATATAATGCTTGTAATTTGCCACGAAAACAAAAACAAACGAAACCTTTTTATATTTATCAACACAGCATCCAAAGCAAACCCAGTTTTAGCAAATTAAATTAATATATGAACTTTTACGCAATATTAGAGACTGCAAACTCCTAAGTAACGTAATTCACATCAACACAAAAACGCAAACCTTTTCAAGTAAAATAACAATGCATCTAAAATGATTCCATCAAATGCACATGAAAACCATCTACAAGAATGCAATCCCTTGCCAACAAATTGTACAATAAACTAAAATCCCACGCCATATGCCTGACAAAAGGGGTTATATTCATATAGAAAACACTCATAAAAGGAGGGTAATCTATAAAATAAAAAGATACAAAAGATTAACTCGCATTAGAATTATTTTTCACACAGAACATCGAAGCATCCCACGGAGTTCCCTCTCCAATTCCAACGCTTCCTAGAAACACTCCTAATAGATTCCAGACCTCACACACAATCTCTATCTTCTGCACTGTGCACAAAAAACTTGTCTTGATAACGCGCTAATGGATGAGGGAAACGTCGACATAAATCATGGGGTCTTTCCAATTCCCTTCCTCAGTGTCAAAAAAAAAAAAAAAAAAAAAAAAAATAACACGATCAGTCGAGGAACTTAACATAATAGATACACAAGCACACACACGCACACACACACACACACACACACACACACACACACACACACACACACACACACACACACACACACACACACACACACACACACACACACACACCGCCTCACCTGAATAAATGTTGTAGACTCTTCCCTCAGGCTCCAGAAGCCAAAGGGATCCCTCTTCTGGTCCAAAAGGCCTTCAGGGGCGAAGGGTGAAGGCTTTTCTTAAAGGGGACCCATCTTATGATGAATGCATTCAGGGTAATTACGCCTGTGACAGTCCATACGCATATGGTGGAAGGATTTGGACAGAATTATTATTAAAGGCTACTCGTCTTGAGGGGAGATGGAGGATATGAGGGAGGAGAGGAAACGTGAGGAAAAAGAGGGAGAGAGAGGATGGACGCACGAGTTCGGTTTTTCAAACAGAATAGAATTCACTTATAACTAGAATAATAGAGGTTAAAAATTAGAAATTGAGAATCACCTAAATTAGGGCAACTGGGCCAAGTTTCATTCTTTCTACGTAATGGAATATCTTACGTATATTATTCCGGATATGAACAGGAAATCTGATGTAGCTGGGGCAATTGGACAGCAGCACTAAGGGCGCTTCAGTCCATCAAGACACGCTTTATGGAACATCCTGGCCTTTATATACCAAGATTTTTCCTCCTCACAAGAGGGGTAGCCTATTCAAAGCACACACCCACTCTTGACCGACCTTTGTAATGATTCGGTTTAACGTTGCGAACTCCCCCAATCAGGAGGTTAGAACGGTACCCCTTACAGAGAACTTTGTAGCGTGTAATTCAATTAACCATGCCCTTGGTCCAACTCGCTGGCGACAGGGTTCAAACTGCCACCACCTCGACCTCCGCCGCAGGTAGCGACGCTCTAACCCGCTCGGCCAGCGATCCTCATAGATTTATAATATCCATAGCGAAATGGGTAAGGCGTCTCACCAAGTTGAAGAAAGACAAAACGCACTGGTGGAAGGTAGGGCCATCACATGGGGGTGGGGGGCACATTTAGGGGGGGCACCTTTAGGGGGGCTTGGCAATTCTAGTATGGACATGCCGCACACAAGGCTGACAAAATAATTATGATATAAAAAAAAGGTCAAAGGAGCCCTGAATATTTTACCGCAATATACGAATTTTGCGTTAGAATCAACAGAATATGAAACATTTTCCCCCTTATCCTTTCTGCAATAGGGACATTACATACAAATTTCAAAATCCGTTTAATCATTTCGCAAACCAGTAGCTAAAACAAAAAAAAAGATGGAGATGGGAAGTGGTGATGGGGGAGGGGAGATGGGTCGTCACTGAGAACTTTGCCCCCCCGGGGGGTAACTTTGCCCCCGGGGGGGACTTACCCCGGGGGAGAACTTTGCCCCGGGGGGAGAACTTTGCCCCGGGGGGGTGGGAATTTGCCCCGGGGGGTAGCACTTAGGCATGTAAGGGCTCTGGTGGAAAATTTCTTTAACTGAACGAAAAGCCATGACACCAGTAAGACTAACGGTGGTGTTCTTAAAAAACTCTTAAGAATACCACTGTAAGAATCTTACGGTGATATTCGTAAAAAAAATCTTACCATATGTAAATCTTTCACTTCCAAGGGTATATTCAAGATTTATGTAAGATTTTTTTTTTTTTTTTTTTTTTTAAGAATACCACTGAAACCTGTTTTGTTTACATATCGGGGAAGGTTGATCCGTTTTGGAGCGTCTACGAGCTCAACATCTTCAATACGACGACGAACATGAAAGACATTTTTCAAATTCTGGTCAACGCCAAGTGACCATCATTCACCCGAGAGTAATACTAGTAAACAGAAGATTACAATCTACCATGCTGTCTAAAGGTTCTTCTTCAGGCGAATTAAATCGTCTGGCATTGAACAAGTGCTTTTTTTTTTTACTACGTCACCATGGTGAGGTGGTTAAGAATGTTATCATGGTTGGCGCCATATTAATCTCATTTAGCTGAAAGAAGCCTTGGCGCCTAAGTAGATGATATGTATTTTTGTATGTATGTATGCATGTATGTATGTATGTATGTATGTATGTATGTATGTATGTATATATGTATGTATGTATGTATGTATGTATGTATGTATGTATGTATGTATGTGTGTGTGTATGTACGTATGCATGTGTGTATTTATGTATGTATGTATGCATGTATTTATGCATGTATATATATATATATATATGTATATATATATATATATATATATATATATATATATACATATATATATTTTTGTATTTCTGCTTGTGTGCGTATGCGTGTTATCTTATTTCTTAAAAAATGTCAGGTAATGTATAAAGTGTGGTCAACTATAGTAGTCAGTTCCATGTATTCTCATGTTTAAATATTTGTAATTGTAAACGTAAAGGATCACTTCATCATGCTTGTATATTCAAAGTCATATATTATGGGACAAACGTACACGCTATAAAGCGCTTTATTTGTAATGCATTCACAGGAAACTTATACGGAATATATACGCACTTATATATTTTGGTAAAAATATCATCTATTCTGGGTACAAAAAATTACAATTTTTCAGTTGGCTCAACACACTTCAAGCGATATGACGTCATCTCTTTTCCATTACGATGAAATTGAATCAGAGTCAAATATATCATACCCTTTAGACAGATATTTATATCTTCGGTCGGTATCTTTTAGGTTACTGCACATATTTGTATGAATACATACATAAAACACACACACACACACACACACACACACACACACACACACACACACACACACACACACACACACACACACACACACACACACGGTAATGATTTATCTTATTTGTAAACAAACAACACTACGCTTTCATAAGCAAAACACGCGATCGGTACACCAAATTCAAACGAGAAATTAAAATCAAATAATTGCAACTGTAATGTAATTCTGATCTCAATTAATATTTTTCCTAAATAAAAAAAAAAAATGTATTCCAATTATTTCACGATTTAATTGTTTTCTTAATGCGCCTATCATACTGGAAATCCTCTTTGTTTGATGAAGAACGCCGTTTCTAAAAACAAACAAGGACCATTAACTGACAACAAACACACGACTGATCGACCACAAAAACGCCTACACAAATGAATATTTCAGCCACCTTTATTTTGTTTACCTGCTGTTTTTCTCAGTTTAATATCACATGACGAGAGAAAAATATTCTATTCAGATTTGGCTCACAGGATATTAGATAGAGGGTATACAAAATTTGATGGACTTTTTTTTTATTACTTGCCTAGACCTGAGCGATGTGTCGGGGGTAGGGATGACCCTTGATCTACAAGGTGCTGTAATCTATCGGTCTAATCTGAGGCCTGAAGCGAGGTGTAGTGAGACCGCGCTGTGCCACATCACTCCATCACTCTACTCAGAAGGTTCGCTACCTCCTGCTCTCTCTCTCTCTCTTTCTCTCTCTCTTTCCTTCTCTCTCTCTCTCTATCTCTCTCTCCCACTATCTCTGTATCCCTCTTTCTCTTTCCCTCTTTATAAATATCTTTACATACATCTCGGGCGACAACATCGCATGAGCCACGTTGACAAGTGAAATGGAAAGTTTACAGATTCGTTGTCTTTCCCTCAAATCCCAAGTCATTCCTAACATTATGCTGTCATATCATATATATCTATATATATTTATATATATTTATATATATATATATATATACTGTATATATATATATATATATATACATATATAATATATATAGATATACATATACATATATATATACTGTATATATATATATATATATATATTCCATAAATAGATAACGTTCAGACTAACATTGAAACAGATCGCCATGCATAGGTCATTGCTAGATGTGTAAACTATGTAGTTTCCCCCGGGCAACACCAAAGGGCTCAAGTTAGAGTCAATTGAGTATAACATGGGCAAGGGGAGCTGAATGAGTTTTAATTGCGCATAAACTTGATGTGTGTTTTGCCTCAACCAGCCAGTTTATTAGGGGGGAAAGGGCCTTTGATACATGTATGTGACAGTGAAATGGGTAATTCACAGCAGAAGTCCAAATGGAGGGCAAAGCGAGGGGACCGGTTATGGCTGCCTCTCTGCTGAATCAAACACTCGAGAGCAAAGCTTCTCAACGTATGTAGTGGCAATTCGGTTTTTCAGGTGAGCAATATGATTTTTTTTTTTTTGCAAAGCTTCTCAACGTAGTGGTAATTCGGTTTTTTAGGTGAGCAATATGATTCTTTTTTTTTTGTAATTTTTTGTTAAAAATATTAACTGTATTTTGTTTTTTATTTTTCGCTGATGCCCTGTTCTTTTGAAGTGGTTTTAAACCAAGGTTTTAATACTTTTTCGGCTGAAGGGGAATTTATTTTTCAAATGATAAGAATTGTATGTCACCACATGCGGGGACGTCAGAAGGCAATATGATTTTTTTTTTTGTAATTTCTTGTTAAAAAAAATAACTGTCTTTTGTTTTGTTTTTTTTATTTTCCATTGATGCCCTGTTCTTTTGAAGTGGTTTTAAACCAAGGTTTTATGCTTTTTCAGCTGAAGGGGATTTTATTTTTCAAATTACGAGAATAATATATCACCACATGGGGGGACGTCAGGATTTTATAAGTGGTTAGGTGGGCCATGGCCAAAAAAAGGTTGAGAACCACGGCCCTAGAGACAAAAAAAAAAAAAGTCCCGGTTCACTACGACCTCCATTTTGTCCTGAAGCTGTCCCTCTCAGCTGAATAAAATCGCCTGGCGGCAGCGGCAACAAACTATAAAAGGGTATGAGACAAGACTGAAGAGGTTCAAAACAACGTTCGACCTCATAACGTTGTCATCAGGATATAAGAACATAAGAATGAGGGCTACTTCTAGAGACCATAAGGCCTACACTAGACAGTTCCATGTTCATTACTACATCTCATTTCCATCCATAAATTTATAGAATCTCTTAAAACGACCGAAAATTTCAGCGCTCACTATAAAGTTACTAAGTCTATTCCATTCGTTAACTACTGTATTGGTAAAGCAGTTCTTGCCTATTTCCTCTTTAAATCTAAATCTATTCAATTTAAATCCCTTATTACCCATCCTCCCCTCAACTGAGTGGAATAATTTGCCCTTCACCAGAATAAAGTACATCAAGGCCGTCACCCTCTTGAAGATATTAACCAAAATAGGTTTGGGTATTCAACAAATCGACGTTTCCTTTACCCAATTAGATGATATTACGTTAACCAGAATAAAATCAATCAAGGGAGCACTTTGGGGTCAAACAAATTTAAGTTTAAGAAGGAAACAGGCAAGAATTGGTTTACAAATAGAGTGGTTAACGAATGGAATAGACTTAGTAACTATGTAGTAAGTTGCTGAAACAATTGGTTGTTTTATGAGAAGACTAGGTAACTTTATGACTAAGGATGAAAGTTGGTAAAGGACATGGAACTGCCTAGTGTAGGCCTCATGGTCTCTTGCAGCCTCCTCCATTATTATATTCATATGTTCTAATGTTTTTCCATATTCTGTCTCCCTCGGCCACGAAAGATTGACTTCTTGATTGAAATCACTCGACAGCTAGCAGAATACATCAAATAAAGACGCTCAATATACTGAGGGTTTTGCTTACACTGAATAAGATCACCTGACGGCATCGAGGGCAGAGTATGAAAGGACGTAATTACTGACAAGTAGACTATAGCTGTCAAACAGAACAAATGCCACAAAGTGTGTGACAGGGCCGAACGAATGAATGAAATTGCTTGGCGTCAGATGAAAGATAGACTCTTAGGTTGGTCGCTCTTCTGTAAAGCTTGATCGAGGGTCCTCCACACACACACACACTCTCTGTCTCTCTCCCTCTCTCTCTCTCTCTCTCTCTCTCTCTCTCTCTCTCTCTCTCTCTCTCTCTCTCTCTCTCTCTCTCTCTCTCTCTCTCTCTCTCTCTCTCTCCCTCCCTCCCTATCTCACTCTCTCTCTCTCTCTCTCTTTCTGTGTGTGTGTGTGTGTGTGTGTGTGTGTGCGTGTGTCCTTGTATGTGTGTGTGTGTGTGTGTGTGTGTGTGTGTGTGTGTGTGTGTGTGTGTGTGTGTGTGTGTGTGTGTGTGTGTGTATAAAGGCTAGTGTTCAAAGCGCCCTACAAAGGAGAAGCACACACAAAGGCCTCGTCTTGAGAAGCAACAACAAAGTCCACAGAGTCTGCGAGTTTGAACAAGGACAGAGGACGACGGGCCAGGAATTCCAGAAAAGGTTTGCGGAGTGCCTCCTGCTCTTATCGTCGTTGTCGTCGTTGTTGTTGTTGTTGTTGTCTACGTTGTTGTTGTTGTCTATGTTGTTGTTGTCTATGTTGTTGTTGTTGTTGTCTACGTTGTTGTTATTGTTGTCTATGTTATTGTTGTTGTCTACGTTGTTGTTATTGTCTACGTTGCTGTTGTCTATTTTGTTGTTGCTGTTGTCTACGTTGTTGTTGTTATTATCTACGTTGTTGTTGTCTACGTTGCTGTTGTTGTCTACGTTGTTGTTATTGTCTACGTTGTTACTGTCTACGTTGTTGTTATTGTCTACGTTGTTATTGTCTACGTTGTTGTTGTATTTGTGATATATACAGGCATAATATACATTTAAAGATCACCAGCATCCCGAGATTTTATTCAGTTGAAGATTAAATCCAGACATGAATGAGGTCCTAACCATTTACGATCTTGCTCAGAACGCAGCGCGCCTAACCTATTTCTTATGTACATAATAAAACCATTTGGTTTATGGGGCGAAATAATCCATACTTTAAGCTACAACCTATAAGACGTTTGGGGGAAATTTGTGTTACCAAAAACATCACCTTTGCCCAATGTGTTTCACCGTCCTGGAAATTGCCGATAGTCGCTATATGGGAACGCTGGCGCGAGTCACGAGAGAGATGGTAATGGATATATTAGAACGAAAAAAAAAGGGAAAAAAAACTGATATTTAACTCAAATGGAGTGGAAATGGCAGCTGGTAGATAACTCTAATGGCATGGAAAAAACAAATTAACTCAAAATGGGAAGAAAAATCTATAGCTGACGGAATACCAAGTCACAATGCGTGAAAAAAGATATGACTGAAATATAGTTCTGGGGTAGGTGAGCATTGAAAGGGTAAAAAATGATACTTAAAAAGAATAGAAATATTTCTATGAAAGGTACTCCATCTTCACCAACTGCTCACTCATTTGATTCTTCTTAAAGCTGTTGTGACAACTGCTAAAAGAGTTATCACTAGCAGTTGTTCCAACTGCTGACCAAACAGCTTACACAAACAAACATGGGAACCACTATTTGAATAGTTGTGGGTTGATCTAATATAGGTATTCAAATGGGTCAAGGGCTTTAACAAGGGTGATGCAGACAGAGCTATCATACTAAGAACTGAGGTCAGGATTCGCAGTATTTGGATTCAAATTGGACAAATTTAGATATAAGAAGGAAATAGACAAGTACTAGTTAACAAACAGAGTGGCTGACGAATGGAATAGACTTAACAACCATGTAGTGAACACTGAAGCAACTGGTTGTTTTAAGACAGCGATTCCCAAAGTATGGGTCGCGACCCAAACATGGGTCGCGAAGTGTTAAAGAATGGGTCGTGAGACTTTGTTAGAAAAAATGATTTCAATCAAAAGCTTCCCTACACTTGTGTTTTCAATAAAAGAAGACTTTCGAAATTGCTTTTTGACGCTTGGGTCGCCACATCTTCACCAGATCTGGGTTTGGGTCGCGGCCAAAAAAAGTTTGGGAACCACTGTTTTAAGAGAAGGTTAGATAACTTTATGTATGGAGATGATGGTTGGTAATAGACATGGAACTGCCTAGTGTAAGCCTTATGGTCTCTTGCAGTCTCCTTCATTCTTATGTTCTTATGTAGATAACTTTATGGATGGGTACGATGGGTGGTAATAGACATGGAACTGCCTAGTGTAAGCCTTATGGTCTCATGCAGTCTCCTTCGTTCTTATGTTCTTGTGTATTAAGAACTCTCGAAATAGCAAGTGCGGATGCACTTTAAACGAGAAGTTTCGCTTCTCGAGAGGTTTCCTGCTGCACGAAAGGCATTGGTAAGGAAATGTCTTTCTCCTTTTGGAAACGCAAAAGGAGGAAGTCTCTTGTTCGAAACCAAACACAGATTCAACTCTATCCCTTCCCCCCCCCTCCCCCGGCCTCTGACTGCGAAGTGGAAGCCAGGAACGGGAATGGAGAGGAATAATCTCAGGTTAATAAAATCGTCTGACAACAGTTAACTTAAATACTCAAGTAAAACCTTTAAACAGCGAAGGACTCAAAACACATCTCTGTGAGTTGTAGGGGGATGGGGTAGATTTTTTTTAGATTGAACAGAATCACTTGTAGACACATTGAATGAATACCAGTCTTAAAAACCAGAAAACAGATTTCCTCCACGGACGAATAGAATCCTATGGTGGTAGGCAGAATAGATGACTACATCCGTGGAACGCAGCAAAGTGGTCCAAATGAAAATACATCTCACGCCTTAAAACCTCGTTGACACTGGGCTAGTTTAGTGGTCACTAGTGCTAGTGACTTGAAAACTACCCTTCTACTTGTCCAATGTCAAAGGAAAGTTAGTTAACTTGCCTCCAAATTATCCTAGTGTCAACACTTACTTGCCGGGTAAGTTAATTTGCAACTAGCACTAGCAACTAGCCCCGCGGTGGTATTCTTAAAAAAATCTTCCCTTATATAAATCTTACATAGATTCCTGGAAGTGAAAGATTTATTTAAAGAAATATATTTTTTTTAGAATACCACCGCAAGAATCTTACGGTGGTATTCTTAAAAAATATTTCCTTATATAAATCTTTCACTTCCAAGGATTTATATAAGGAAAGAATTTCTTTTTAACTATACCACCGTTAAACCCCTTCCGTATCGAATGGTACTTTTGCTTTTATTATGGTTGTCGCCATACAATTTTCTTCTCATCTGTAGCACCCTTCCCCTCTTTATGTTGTATAGGAAGAATTTATGTTCTGTGACAATTTTCCTTTCATTTTGAGCGTCGCCAAATAATTTGAACCCCAAAGTGGTACCGTTCTGTTATGCAGGGATTAACTATAGCAAAAAGCTGACGTACTTCGTCTTTTGTTGTTGTTTGACTCATAAACCAACATTTCATAGACCACAGTGATATCACGATAGACCTCTGTCCAAAGAAAAGTGGTGTAGGGCATACATAAGCCACGTTTTTGTGGCCGTGACACATAATGTGGTTGACTGTTGAATCAACAGTAACTCATAAGTTGGCTTGTTTTACCTTTTCGCTAATGTGACATTAGCGAATTAAATCTGAAGTGTATGTGACCATAGCGACGCAAGAGAAAATAATGTCCAGCTAAGGAGGAGGAGTAAGAGGAGGAGGAGGAGGAGAAGGAAGAAGAGGAGGACGAGGAGGAGGAGGAAGAGGAAGAGGAGGAAGAGGAAGAAGAAGAAGAAGAAGAAGAAGAAGAAGAAGAAGAAGAAGAAGAAGAAGAAGAAGAAGAAGAAGAAGAAGAAGAAGAAGAAGAAGAAGAAGAAGAAGAAGAAGAGAAAGAAGAAAGAAAAGAAGAAGAAGAAAGAAGAAAAAGAAGATAAAGAAGAAGAAGAAGAAGAAGAAGAAGAAGAAGAAGAAGAAGAAGAAGAAGAAGAAGAAGAAGAAGAAGAAGAAGAAGAAGAAGAAGAAGAAGAAGAAGAAGAAGAAGAAGAAGAAGAAGAAGAAGAAGAAGAAGAAGAAGAAGAAGCAGCAGCAGCAGCAGCAGCAGCAGCAGCAGCAGCAACAGCAGCAGCATCCAGTTGGAGATCGAGGACTTTGTTGTGAAGGAATGAAGGAACGACCTCGCCCCATTACTCCGAGCTACATCGGGGAAACTAAATTATGTTTGGAAGAGGAATCCAGCCTCTCCGTTCCCCACATGCGGCCAGATAAATGCTCGATAGGGGGCCCACCCCCTCAAGCGGGAAGGGAGGCCCCGAACGGCGCATAATGACGGAAATAAGAATTGAAAGAGACGGAAGTGTCTTATTCACAGTAGTGACTGAGTTACGAAAATCACACAAGCGTGCGCGCACACGTGTGCACACGTACACACGCGTACACACACACACACACACACACACACACACACACACACACACACACACACACACACACACACACACACACACACACACACACACACACACACACACACACACACACACACACACACACACACATTTTCATCTCTCTTAACATAGGTTTTACATACTGTAAGCTTGTTTTCGAGAGGATTGGGGGGAGGAAGCAAAGGGAAGTTTATGGAGACGTAATCTTACTTCACTTGAGCTGCAAAAAGGCGCAAGAGGTCGCCACATATCTCCCGAGCCGAGTTAATGATGTAACTCCATGAACTCTACGTAAATATTATAAAAGACAAAAGACAAAAAAGAAAAAAAATGTTTTTAATGACGGTATTGCGCTAATGGCGTAATCAGAAGCGCAGAGGTCTCACGTTTGCTCGCTTGTCTGTTCGAATCCCGCATTTCTCTCTGATTCCCAGTAGTGATTGTTACCTGGCCCCAACAGTCCAAGAAGTGCATAGGACAGAGGTGATGGCTTCAGTTGCAGCTATGCGCCTCCTGGCTTGATCTCCTCACCACCTTTACTGATGTTTTTACACGAGAGGGATGGGAGGAGGTCTTACTAGGGTGAGAAGAACTACCAAGGGAAGGTAATGGAAAGGAGCTTTAGAGGAAGGGAAGAAGAGACTGGATGAGGGTAAAGGGGTTATCACACCGTGCTATTCTTTCCCCGTTTGTTGGAGCAAATTTGCAGCCCGTGGCTTTCGGGAAAGAATTTGGTTTACTGGTGGAAAATAATCTTCCTCCAACATATCGTATAACGTTCTATGTAAATTGTTGAGAAGACAAAATAGTTTTCCATAGTGATTTTACGGCAGAAAAAGTTCTGAAGTTGGGCGGTACCACCAATGAGTTGGAGGTTGGAGGAAAAGTAGCCCAGTGTGATAACGCCTTCACGAGGACCGGGAGCAGGAAAGAAGACATTATAAGGGAACTGAAATATAACTTATAACGAGTCGAGGCTGGGAGGGGCTTTGCATGTAACAAAAAATGTGGATGAGAAGGAGACAGAGATGAGTAAGGGTTGCAGTGTGAGAATAAAAAAGACTCTAAAGGGGTTGATGGTATGGATAAAAAGGCGGCAATGGGGCTGTGGAAGAAGAACAGAGGAGGCTGGAAGTGTAAGAGACTGGTAGAAAAGAGGGTAGAAAGAGGGGTAGAAGACGGGTTGTTGCATTTTATAGATAGGTTGTTTGTAAATATCATCCCGAGCGAGCTGCCTGAGTTCGCTTTGTGTAGGTAACAAAATAGATGGGCTCGGGAGCCGTAAAGGCTTGAAACAAAAAATCTGATTGGTGAAAGGGTGGAGGAGAAAGTTCTAATTGGTTCACGAATGTAAAATCACGCCCTTTATGAAGGATCTTAAATATAAGTTAAAGATCACTGGACTAGAGAAATACGTCACTGCAATACTCACGTAGGATCTTGTATACGTAGTTTCGTGTGATTCCTTAATAAAACCTCGGAGAATGCGTTGTGTACTCTTAATTGAACTAGGCAGAAGAAATATATAGAAAACCTTAGAGTTTAATTCTTCTAGAAAAAATATCATATATATATATATATATATATATATATATATATATATATATATATATATATATATGTATATAGTGAAGTGATAGGTAGAAGCCTATCAATGAAGAGAACCAACAACTAAAAGAAGTGAATCGCCATATCAATAAGTGAGGGCCGAAGGTGGCAACGACACTGGTGGCAGCGGTGGGATACAACGCACGCAACTAAACGTCTCTGAAGAGAAACACTCAACGAATGCAACTAAAGAAGTCTACACCGAAAGAATTTGGTGCGACGATACATGCTTACACATGTGGAGAGAACTGGTGCAGCCAAACATTCGTCACACGCAAGTTTCCGAAGAAACAAAACAATATACTTCGCCTGTAAAGAAAGCGCAAGCAACTACTCACGAACTCCAAGCAACATACGGGACTACGTAGTGCACGCAAATCCCCATGCTAGTACGAGGACAAGCTAGTCAAGGAAAGGGACGACTGCAAGGACAAGGATGATGTGTTGCTGAGGTGAGCGCCCGTACGTCCTGAGGGACGACTACAAGTTGAAGAAAAGAGTCGATTAACATTGAAATTATCAACTGAGAAGGTAGAAATTCACATGTATTATAATTTTAAATAATTGCGATAGAAAAGCGAATTAGGATGGCCACGGATGTTCTCTGTCATGAGGCTATTACCTCGTAATCAAATGTCCCAAAGTTTTCGAGGGAAGAAAATACGATAGGGGTAAATAGATTCATTGACATAATTGATACACTAATAGCTGAAAAAAATATACTAGATGAGAAAAAGAAATTAGAGACATTGAAACAGAATATAGATCTTACAAAGGGTAGGGCTAGACTTATAATAAATTTCCAGCAAATGAAAAATACCTACACATGAAGACTAGAAGAAATAATTCATTAAACTCGTGGATCAATATATAAGTATAGTTTTAGATTTCAAAAACATCTCCATTAATAAAAACAACACACCCTCCATGAGAGTAAACTTAGACATTATCAAGGAAAGAATCTCAGATAAAAATACTGTTCAAAAGAAACTTGAAAATAAATAAGATAAATAAGATAGAGACTGCAGGTGAGGGGAACAAAAAGGACTGGCTGCGGGATGTGAGGGAGAGAGAATTCTATGTGCAGTAAAGGATTTAGAGATTTAGATGAAAGTTTAGATATCTATTTGACCTGATTCTTCATAGAATGGGACCCCTCCTGACCCAGCATGGTCCGTCCCTCACCTAAACTGAAAATAATGATTATCGAGGTGTGTATCCGGGAGATAGATCGAGTCTATGTCCGGATGCCACGTTGGGATCACTCTTAGTTTTCCCCCAATCCTTAGGCATTAGGGTACTTAAGCCACCGCACGATGACAGCGTGGTGATCCGGGGGTTACCAGACTATCTATGAAGCAAATCAAACATTCATAGACTGGCTAGCAAATACAAAGTTGGAGGTGTAAGAAAGCCATACGATACTACTACTACTACTTAAAATAATTATCTGTGATTTGCTTTCCAATAGAGTGGTTAACAAACGGAATAGACTCAGTAACAATGTAGTGAGCGCTGAGGCTATTGGTTGTTTTAAAAGAAGATTGGATAACTTTATGGATGAAGATGATATGAGGTAATGGACATGGAACTGTTTATTGTAGGCCTCTTCGTCTCTTACTGTCTCCTTCATTCCTATGACCTTAAGATGTTAATCACTTCTGTTCCATGAGGTCCTTACCCTTAGCTGCCGTCAGATGATTTTATTCACTTGTATGGCATCCTCTCGTTAGTAGAAGGATAAGGTCGACCTCAGTTGACCCTTTCCATGTCGAGTGACACTTAATCACAGAGCTGGGCGCGTTCCTCGGTGTCCTGACCGGCACGACTTTGCTCAGGACACGGAGGAACGCACTGAGGAACGCACCCACAGAAAGGAACTGATTGTTGAGTAAGCTAAGATAAATTTCCTGTCTGAAGTATAAAAAAAAAAAAAAAAAAAGCGAAGACAAGAGTATCATAGACAAGGACCTCCAGGTCGACGGTTTGATATTTATCGGTATTTACCAGGAAGACTTCTGCTGGAAAGTCTCTTGTGCTTCCAGGACCCGTGAGAACCTCGAAGCAGATAAAAAAAAGAAGAAAAAAAAAAGAAGAAAAAAAAATATATATATATATATATATTATATATATACATATATACATATATATATATATATATATATATATATTCAGCTACAACGATCCTGGGCTGAATTCATTCTGTTCGAAGGGCTTTCCTATACTGAATGAAATCATCTAACAATAGCAAGAATAAAATCCGCAATGTGGCTAACAGGTAGATGTTTAGTGGTTATTCATCTATGAGTTTATTGGAAGGTTCTGTAAGTAGAAGTCACTATTATCCGTATACTTACATACATACATACATACATACATACATACATACATACATACATACATACATACATATACCAAAGGCTTTTTCCCCGTTATAAAGGAGGCAGCCAAAAAACGAAGGCACAAGAACTATTTACACCCATTCCATTCTCAATACACTCCACTCCCCTCCACCCTCTTCCCTCCCTCTTATCTTGGCACCTCATGAATGACGGGTCATCCCTGCATCTCGCCCACTGCCCTTGGTCAGAGGGAGTGTCGTAAGACACAGCACATCCATAGCAAGGCCGCTTCATTAAATCGGCGACCCCTCCTCTCCGTCCCCTCATGCAGAAAAGGAGAAGACGGGGAGAAATCCCGTATGACCAACATTAGAAAAAAAGTAATCGCATCAAACACACACTAAATTTTTATAAATCAGATTGATAAATGTCTGGGAAATATGTTAAATATCACTCTGTTTTTCCTTTCCCATGGCTTTGTCTAAGCAAAACGGAAGTGTTGTTGTCAAATACTGTAACGAAACTTAGGAATCACCTTTCTGTGATTTATGTCCGTTTTCTGAAGTCGCTGATGCTTCTACTGACGAGCGCACGAGCGGTTGAAGATCTACTCAAGGATAGAGACGCTTCACCAGATGAGGTTGAGGGCATGTCAAGCAGGAGGAGAAAGAAAAAGAAAACGAGGAGGAGGAGGAGGAGGAGGAGAAAGAAGAAGAGAAAGAATAAGAAGAGGACCAGTTGGTAGAAGAGGGGAGAAGGAGGAGAAAGAAAAAGAAAACGAGGAGACGGAGTAGGAGAGAAAAGAAGAGAAAGAGGAAGAGGAGGACGAGTAGGTAGAGGAGGGGAGAAGAGGGGGAAAGGGGAAGAGAAAGAGGAAAAAGAAGGAAGAGGTGGACGTGTGGGTAGAGAAGGAAAGAAGGAGGAAGGAAAGGAGGAAGGGAAGGAGAGGAGAAAGAAAAGGAAGAAAATGAAAATGAAAAAAAAATAGATAAAAAATGAATAGGAGGAAAAGAAGTAGGGAGTAGATGAGGGAGAAGAGGAGAAAGAGGAGGAAGAGGAGGAAGAGGAGGAAGCAAAAAAGGGAAAAGAAAATAAGGAGGTCAAGGAGAATGAGAAAGAAGAAAAGAAGAAGGAGGATGGGGAGGAGGAGGATAAGGAGGAAAACTAAAATGAAGAGGAGGAGGAGGAGAAAGAAGAAGAGAGGAGAGGAGGGAATATGTAAGGGAAGAAGGGAAAGAGAAAGAAGAAAGATAGAAGGAGGAAGAGGAAGAGGAGAAGGGAAAGAAGGAAGATGATTTGGTGAACGAGAAAAGCATGGAGGAAGAGGAGGAGGAGGGAAAGGAAGAAGGGGGAAAGTAGGAAGTGGAGGAGCAGGAGGATGGGGTACAGGAGGGAGGAGGGAGGAGGGAGGAGGGAGGGATAGAAAGGAGAGGAGGGAGGAGGGAGGAGGAAGGAGGGAGTGGAAGGAAGGAGGAGAAAGGAGACAAGAGGGAGGAGGAAGAAGGAAAGAAAGAGGAGACAGGAGGGAGGAGGGAGAAGGAAGGAGGAAGGAGAGTGTAGGGAGAATGAAGGAAGGAGGAGGGAGAAGGAAGAAGAGAGGAGGGATGAGGGAGGAGGGAGAAGAAAGAAGGGAGGAGGGCGGAAGGAGGAGGAGGGAGGGAGGAGGGAGGATGGAGGAGGAGGAGGGAAGAGGGAGGATGGCGGAAGGAGGAGGGTGGAGGGAGAGTGAAGAGTGAGGAGAGAGAAGAAAGAAGAGAGGAGGAAGGAGAGAGGAGAGAGGAGGTATGAGAGAGGAAGAAGGGAGGGGCTCATAAGGGAGGCTTTAGCTGTATTCGTGAATCCCGGGCTGAAAGAGAGGATCGTCAGAGGGAGTTGACCTCACGCGCCAGGGGGCCGATGGCCGATCCAAAGGCAGAGACAAAGATGAAGCATACGCTGAAGGGGGACCTCCCGTCGATCTCGGCGGGGGACGTTCGCGGTGGCTACAGACTTCGCCAAAGAAGGCGGAGGTTGCTTGTGAGAAGGAGGTTATTATGTAAAATTAAGTCCATCCCTGAATAGTGTGGACACACACACGCGCGCACACGCACGCACACGCACACACACACACACACACACACACACACACACACACACACACACACACACACACACACACACACACACACACACACACACACACACACACACACACACACACACACACACATGCGCGCGCGCGCGCGAGCCCAGGGCTGAGATGATATCAGTATCGTTACGCTGCGCGTCGTTACTCCAACCCTCGTGGGCGGGGAGTTGGGTGTGTGTGTGCGTGTAAGGTCCCACCATTACCCATACATGATCTCTAAGCTCTCTTCCAGGAGGGAAATGGCTGTCGATCACGAGTCCAACACGCGATCCAAGACCATGGTGAAACATACACACACACACACACACACACACACACACACACACACACACACACACACACACACACACACACACACACACACACACACACACACACACACACACACACACACACACACACACACACACACACACACACACTCGTACACACACACACACCAAAAAAGTGCATTCAACGCAATTCGAATCTTTCCTTACGGAAAGTGTTTCTTTTTGTTGAATAAAATCGTACGGTAAAATCTGTAATATATGCCAATGTCTTTAAACGCAAAGACAAGGTTAATCAATTGTTAGAGATGGTCTTTAACCCCTCTGCTGCGGGTGGGAGTGGCTTGGCTGAATAAAATTGCCTGGCGGCATCTGGAATAAATGCGAGGACCTGTTCATACTATCGGTTTGAACCGCGGCGGTTCAGTTACAATGTAAGTCAGAGTAAGTGTTCACACACAACCGTGCAGATTTCTTTGACCATGCGGTGCCGCAGAGGTTTCCGCGCGGTTCAAACCGCTAGTATGAACAGGGAGAGTCCAGTTGACGTTAGACGATTTTATTCCACTCAATGGGGAGGGGGGAAACCCAGAATAAAAGTTAATCCTCTGATTCCAATAAATAAGAAGACAATTGCGAAATAAAATCCACACGATCAAATCGAAAATGTCTTCACAAAAAAGCTTCGGTGGACACTGCCAACATCATCAGTGGCGAGGAACAAGAAACAGTAAAAATGGCTAACACTCAAGAAACTTCGTATACAAACAATGCTATATTTGCTGCCTTCAGTTTCGCTCACTGGAAACACGCAACTGGATAGCAGGAAGCAACTGTCCTTGCTCTACACACCCGATAAGATTCTCTTCAGGAGAAAACGTTGGATTGTTGCCTGTATTGTTTTAGTGTTGGTTTTCTTTTGTCTCAAATGAGGAGAGGAGTATGAGAGGGAACTGTTGCTGCTGGTCACCTTTCCTTATGTTAAATGTTGAAGGTGAGGGAAGAATGATAGAAACTAATAGAGGGCTTGAATTCAACCCGGGAAGCGAATGTTAGTGAGCGCTGAAACCAGTGGTTGTTTTAAGAGGAGGTTAGATAGCTTTATGGATGGGGGTGATAGGTGGTAATGGACATGGAACTGCCTAATGTAAGCCTTATGGTATCTTGCAGTCTCTTTTATTTTTATGTGCTTCTGTTAGTTCTTCGGTGAGGGTGTTGATGGGTTTTATAGATGGCCAACAAGAATCCAATTGACGAGTTAAACACCATATGAGGACGGAGCCTATATTTGTACGACGAAAAAGCTGTAATAAGCGAAACGTCGTACAAATATAGGCTCCGTCCTCATATGGTGTTTAACTCGTCAATCTTGTCGGCAACTGCCACTTTCATGAAAAGAATCCAATTCCTTCTAAGATTCATCTCTCAGGGCCGTCACGAGCTGGTATCCACAATTAGTCCCAAATACTAAAGCATAAATGAAGGGAGGAAAGCTATTATTTTTTCGTTTACTACCCTATTATGGACCAAAAGGTCTCCTAACTGCATGTTTTGTCACTGTAATTCATTGAATACACTCCCTCACAGACACAGTGTGCTTTATTCACATTTAAACAAGATCCTACCACCAAGCAAATCAGGGCTCCTGAAGAGGGACTTCTCTGGTGATGAAGTCTGACAAGCTCACCCGTTCCAGAAGACCCGCTATCAAGCGGAATCCACCTGCATGAACCAAACAGGTGTCAGGCACATGTGGGTCACGGGAAGCAGCAGCAGCAGCGGCCACCGTCTTTGTCAACAGGTGGTTATCGTGCCTCTTGTCTCTCAAGAGGTAATAGACGGACACTCGGGGTTGGGTAATCGAAAGCGCCCGACCCCAAGAAGACCTCGAAGGCTCTTGAAGGAGTCTCCGGTACAGTCGAGTCAAAAGTCTTGAAACACAAATATGACATTTTCTGCCAAGTATTGAACAGAATCTTTTGTAAAGTAATTGTTTCATAGCATAAGGTATTTTCATGTACAGCAGAACGTACCAGATACTTAGTAATAAACTTATTATCTACATAGTCGAAACAGCAGATGTCAATAGACTTAGAAACCATGTAGTGGGGGCTGAAACTATCGGTTGTTTTAAGAGGCGGTTAGACAACTTTATGGATGGGGATGACAGATGGTAATGGACATGGGACTGCCTAGTGTAGGCCTTATGGTCTCTTGTAGTCTCCTTCATTCTTATGTTCTTAATTCCAAATCTGCCACTTCTGTGGCTCACTGCATAGCTTTCTAATGCTAAACGGGGTCTTAATCAATTGAGACACCTTTCCATTTGAGAATAAGATCTTCCTCTCATAAATAAAGACTTTTAAGTTACATGAAATGATTTCATTCATGGGATCTGAAAACGAACAGAGGGGAGATGGTTCCCTCCGACATCCGTCTCACAGCAGGATCACAACGTACAAACTCATGTGATGATAACGACAAACTCACTTAAGGAGAGAACACGAGCCTTGACGATGAAGACAGCAACAAACGAAGCTAACATAAATATGCCAGAATCGACGATAATAACAATGGTGACGTCATCAACAAAACAAATCCAACGATAAACAGAACAACCTTACCATGACGACGAAGACGAAAAATAAAACAAAACAAAATAAAAATGAACAAAGAATAAAGACATCATTAACAATGATGACGACAAATGAGACGACAAAAAAAAAAAAAAATAGACAAATAAATAACGACGCCAATAACAATGACGACGATGGAGACGGCGGGGACTGGGAAAGATTAGGAGGTGAAGCCAATCCGTTGTGTAAATGTTGATCGTGTGAAGAGCCCAATAGAGTCTTCTGTTGTGTTGCGGCCGCCACCGCTCCCGAGGTTTCCTATTGGGTCAACCAACACACAACCCAACTCCCGGCCTGACCACACAGATGACGTAACAGGATAAATAGTAGGGAAAGAGCATGGAAGAGAGGAAAGTAAAGATAAGAGAGGACAAGAAGAGATAACAGGAAGAGAGGAAAACGGTGGAATGTGTAGAAACGGAAAAGGAAGAGGTGAGGAAAGGTGGGAAAGGAAGAGAGAAATAAAAGAGAAGATAGATAGGAGGGAGGGGAGGGGAGGGGAGAGGAACAAGGAAGAGAGTGAGAGGGAACACAAAGGAGGGGCAGGGAAGAAGGGAAGGAGAAAGGAAGTAGAATGGAACGGGAGGGAAGCGAATGGCAGAGAGGAGAAAGAAGGGAAGAAAAGAAGTAGAAGAAAGGGAAAAGGATAGAAGATAAAGAGGAATAAAATGGGGAAGTCAGGAGAGAATAGGGAAAGGGAAGGGAGGGAAGGAGGGAAGAGAGTACGAGAAGGGAAGGGAGGAGAACGGAAGGGAAGGGAAGGGAAGGAAAGAGAAGGTAATTTGGAGAGAACAGGAAAGGGATGTGAGGAGAGAAGAGGGAGGAAGATGGGAGGAATGGGGAAGAGTTTGAGGTGGAGGGGAGAGGAGTGGAGGGGAAAGAGGGAAAGGAAGAGGAGTGGAGGGAAAGGGGATGGGACTGAGGGTAGTGGAAGAGAGTAGAGAAGAGAGGATAGGACGAAGATGAAGGGGAAGGAAGAGAGTGTGAGGGAGAGTGAGGGAATGCGAGTGAAGAGAAGTGAGAGGAGGTAAGAGGAGGGGGAAGGAGGGGAAAGTAGGGGAAAAGAGGGGAGAAGAGGAGAGAGGAGGAGAGAGGAGGGGAGAGGAGGAGAGAGGAGGGGAGAGGAGGGGAGGGGAGGGGAGGGGAGGGGAGAGGAGAGAAGAAGAGAGGAGAGGAGGGGAGAGTAAAGAAGGGGAGATGAGAGGAGAAAAGAAGAGAGGAGAAAAGAAGAGAGGAGAGAAGGGGAGATGAGAGGAGAGGAGGAGAGAGGAGGGGAGGGGAGGGGAGAAGAGGGGAAAGGAGGGGAGAGGAGGGGAGAAGAAGGGAGAGGAGGGGAGAGGAAAGGAGGGGAGAGGAGAGGAGAAGAAGGGAGAAGAAGGGAGAGGAGGGGCGAGGAGGGGAAAGGGAGGGAGAGAAGGGGAGAAGATGGGTGAGGAGGGGAGAGAAGGGGAGAAGAGGTGAGGGGAGGGGAGAGGAGGGGAGAGGAGGGGAGAGGAGGGGAGAGGAGGGGAGAGGAGGGGAGAGGAGGGGAGAAGAGGTGAGGGGAGGGGAGAGGAGGGGAGAGGAGGGGAGAGGAGGGGAGAGGAGGGGAGAGGAGGAGAGGAGAGGAGAGGAGGAGAGGAGAGGGGAGAGGGAAACGTTATCTCGCCCACGCTGCAATTGCGTACAATTGTCCCCTACACACCGTTCTCTTGTATGCGCAGCATGTGTTGACCAGTCTATTTGGTTTTATCTTTTTTGTTTATTGCGTGATTGAGTGTGGCTTAGGGAAAAGGAAATGACATTTAGAAAGAGAGAAAATAAGATAAATACAGATAATTCGATGATGAAAATAAAATTTAATTCGAATTTAAAGATACGTAAATGGTGACCAAACTAGGTTTTCTTTGGTGGTTAGAATAAATCTAGTTGTTTGTGACCCTAAAATTAAGAATATCAGATTATGATCTAGGGACCTTCTATGCTCGTAACCCTGAACAGTGAGCCAAAGCTACTCGCGTTTTTTATTTATTCTTATTTATTTATTTGTTTATTTTTTGTGTTTGTCCTTTTCCATTTTTTCCTTGCCGAGCCTACTCAAAAAAAAAAAAAAAAAAAAAAAAAAATCTCGTGGTTTTGAAATGCCTCTATGTCAGGAGTGAAAAAAATCGGTTACTTATGCAATTTTCAAATTCTTTTAGTGTAGTCTCATGAGAGCAAAGGGAAAGAGGTCGCCAGACGATTTTATTCAAACACTACAAAACTCGTGTGCAGTGATAAGGTTGATATCTTCTAAGTGTCCCAAGAGAATATATTGAATAGCTCAAAACTGAAAAGTAAGAATATAAAAAGAAAAGGAAAACAACAACAACGATATTTCAAATGTTCATAATAGTCCACCAAAAAGCAGATAAAAAAAAAAGAAACAAGCGAATGGACAAGAAAGTATACAAAAGATAGGTGAGTAGATAAACAAATAGACACAAAGAAATATAGGCAAATAGATATTTAAGTGGATAAATGAATAAAAAAGATAAATGAGTGAATGAATAGGTATATACACACACTTATTCCTACACTGATAAATGGAGATAATAAAACTCTGTGTATACCTGGAGAGCGCCTTTGCAACTTGATGAGGTGGTGGTGGTGATGGTGGTTGTGGTGTGTGTGTGTGTATGTATGTGTGTGTGTATTTATCTAGTTGTATTTACCTAGTTGTAATATACGGGAAGGGAGCTATGCTCGTGGTTATCCGTCTTTGTATTTCTCCGCATCAAATTTTATCTTAAAATCTTGTATAGTGTTTGCATATACTGTTTCGTGTGTGTGTGTGTGTGTGTGTGTGTGTGTGTGTGTGTGTGTGTGTGTGTGTGTGTGTGTGTGTGTGTGTGTGCGTGTGTGTGTGTGTGTATGTATGCTAGAGTTGAGGGCCCCTAAAGGCCTCATAAACAACTGGACCCCAACGGCGCAGACTTAATTACCGTAAAACAACCTAACCTCCATCAAAATAACCAAGCGCAGATTTAGCCTGTATGGACGGTGGGGAAATGGGGTTGGGATGGGGAAAATGGGAAGGGAGGAGGGGGAGGTGGAGGGCGAAAGGAAAGGGGAGAAAGGGGGAGGAGAGTAAAGAAGCCTAGCAACAAGCGGGAGGAGATATAATTTTTTTCAATATTTTATGTGATTTGTGTGAACAGGTAAACATTTTTAGTAATTTTTTTTTTATAGATTTGTGAAAAAGTATTGGTAGGGTACTGGGACAGAATGGCGTGGTAACATGAACCATAAATCTGAAAGCATTTGGGTTGGAAAATTGGGAGTTTTGTCAATTAGGGGGAGAAACGAGGTATGTGATTTTGTTGTACTATAACTCTCACGAACTATGGATTTAAAGACATACTGGAACCCTCGGGAACTGTGAGAGTTTGGGTCTCAGGAATAAGGCTTGGAAACGGGCGTCAGAGGTAAAAAGTCTTCAGGATAATGTAATGACCTGGAGGACTCTTGGTCTAGAAGTTGGAGGTTGAAGTTGAGAGGCCTAGGGACCCATTGTAGAGACGCAGAAGGGCGGAGGGTGTAGCTGGGACGTGACGGGGTGGAGGTATCAGGGGTTATGAGACGCTGTGGAGCAAAGCCGAGATGAACCTCCAAGGTATTACGTTGTGAGGGAATAGGTGGCTGGATGCAAGAGCTGGGGGCTGGATGGGAGGGGTGGGGGCTGGATGGGAAGGCTAGGGGGCTGCGAGAGGAGGCTGGGAACACCTAGGGGTGGCGGTGAGGGGCTGGGGTATGGGAAGAGAAGCGATGAAAGAAGCTTATGAGACTTCAAACCATTGTCCAGAGGAGGTGGGGAAGGAGGGGGAAGAGGGAGGGGGGAGTGGGGGCCAGAGAACAATGACAGTTCATTGTGGCCCAACTGTCATTTTTGTTTTCTTCTAGGTTCTAATTTTTTGCCTTAGTCTTCGTTCTCTTCTTCCTCCTCCTCTTCTTCCTCTTTCTTCTCACCTTGCTCTTTATTCTTGTCACCTTATTCTTCTGATTTTTTCTTTCTTCTTCCTTTTTCTCTCTCTTTTTTCACCTGCTAGTCCTCCTTCTCTTTCCTCGTTATCTGCTTCCTCTCCTTCCACTCCGTTTCGTTTGGCACGACGATCAATGACTTCGGAGGCATCAATCTCGCGCTACGTTGTGAGCTGTCCAACATCCTCCTCAACGTTTCTTCTTTCTTTTCTTCTTTTCCTTTTCGTTCCTTCCTCTCTTTCTTTTGAACTTACTTTCTACTTTTCTCCCTTCGTCCCGTCCTTACTTATTTTGACTGTTTCCTTCATTTATTCATTTCCATTTCCTTCTTTTTCTTTCTTTCTTCCTTCCTCTATTCTAAAATTACGAGCTCTCTTCTGATTGGTTAACAGCGACATTTGTCAGATCTGACGACGACTAAGGCTGCGTTTGTACCAAAAGAGTCTAGGCGGATTATCGCCAAATTTTGTGAATTTATATAACTAGAAGAAGACTTTGTTTGCAACATTCTAGACGTCCCTAAGAGCACTTCAACAATCTGTCTAACATTTGTAAAGGTTTAGCTCCTTTCATTTCACAATTCAGTTTCTCAACATATAACGCAAAGGTAAGATGAAAAAAAAAAAAAAATTGTAACCGACGTCGTTTCTGCTCAAACGAACTCACAACTGTTGAAGAGAATCAGCCTTAACTTCTTCGGTGTAAACGCAGCCTGAAACATTGTACATAAATGCGTAAATCGCAATGATGAGAATACAAAAATCGCCCTACGAACACAGGTTTTCCCCAACTGACCAGAGCCGAAAACCCATTAAAAAAAAAAAAAAAAAAAAAAAAAAAAAAAAAAAAAAAAAAAAAAAAAAAAAAAAAAAAAAAAAAAAAAAAAAAAAAAATCTTAATAAAACAAGATTCTAAGAATCCAGACACTATGGTGGCGTACTTTGTAATCTTTGCTCTGAATGACGTCAGGTGATTCTATTCAGTTTTGAGGTGGTCCTTGGGAAGTGGAAATGAAATGTGTTTGAAAGCATTCAGCCAGCTTGCTTCTGTTAATTTTCATTCTGTCGTTGTGCATTTCAGCATGTTGAGGCTAAGGTGGCTGCACACTAGGCTAGCATGCTATTTCCTTTGGTACTTCGTTTGAGTAGCAACGATTTTGGTTACAATATTCTAGATTTCCGTAAAAACATCTCAACAATGTGTCTAACATTCATATAGGTTTATCTTCTTTTAGTTTGTCATTCAGCTTCTCACTATATGACGCAAAAGTAATTTGAAATTTGGAAATTGAAGAACAAAAGATCGTTACCGAAGTCGTTTCTACCCAAACGAAGTAGAAAAGCAAGTAGCATGCTAATGAGAAATGCCTAGTGTGCTACCACCTATAACCATTGTGGATCGAATGGTAACTAACAATTTTCTCATAGTTAACTCCAAATTGTTCATTCAGTTAAACCTCGACTTCATTCAGTTTAGGACATCCTCAAGTAACTCCCTTCATATCTAGTGATCACTCCAACGAATGTCCTCTAGCTAACTTCATAAGATTTAATTCAGTTTTTAGGACAATTTTGTCCCTAATATGTCTATACATTTCATGCTGAAATATAGCCTTCAATTATGAGACCAAGAAGAAGATCTCGAATGAGGTGGACTGATGGCGTGAAGGAGGAGTTGGGGAAAGGAATTAGTGACAATCCAGAAACTTGCACAAGACTGAAGAAGATGGCTTAGCTTGCTGTTGGTGGATATGGTTTTGCAAAGAGGCCAAGATCCACCGGTGTAATGGTGGTATTCTTAAAAAAAAAATCCTTATATAAAACTTATATAAATCCTTCGATCATATAAGAAAGAATAACGAGAAATCAATCTTAGATTTCCTAAAGAAATATTTTAAACGCCCTCTTTCCTCCCTATTTACTATTGTCTCTGAAGCTATTTACTTGTTTTTATTTTTTATGTTTGTATGTGTGTATGTGCATGTGTGTTATTCGGAAAATGACGAAAAAATGATAAATAAGACAGGCAAGAATTTTTTTTGACAAACACCAGAACCGCGCAATAACCTTGGCTTGTAAGAGAAAAAAGGACAGTTTTTTCCAAAGCCCAAAATTGAACAAGATCATTAATATTAAGGACAAATTCAAATTAGACAAATTCAAATTTAAGAAAGAAATTGGCAGAAATCTGCTTACCAAAAGAGTGGTCAACGAATGGAATAGACATAGTAACCATGTAACGAGCGCTGAAACTTTTGGTTGTTTTAAGAAAAGGCTAGACAACTTTATGGACTGGAATGATAGATGGTGATGGAACTGCCTAGTGTAGGCCTTATGGTCTCTTGCAGTCTCTTTTATTCTTATGCTTTTATGTTATGTTCAATAGATGGTTGCGAGAGAAGTAAAGAAAACAACAAGAGGATTTTTGTTTAAGGTCAACCTTATATGAAATGAAAGGGGCGATAGAATGTAAATGTATAGAAGTAAAGATAAGAAAAGTGAACGTGCAAGGACATCTAAGCCCTGGGATGGGGCAAGCAGGCGATGCAAGATGTTTACGAAGCGATAACGTGGGGACCTGTCCGGGATAAAGGTGGCGGTAGGTAAGGAGGTGAAGTAATGGTGTTAGCGACCTGGACGCCGGGGAAGATGGTGGAAAAATGTATGCAACAAACATCAAGATATTTGGCAAGCTCGCTCATGTTCTCACAGATGTTGTACATTCATGGAGAGACAAATTTCTTGTTCCGTTTTTGGATCATGGCAGTGTACAAATAGCAGACAATTACGACAGTCTTGCTATGGCTGTATTCTGAAATATGGTAAGCTGGACTACAATGAGTTATTATTGTGTTGTTATCTTTATAGAAACGAGAGAGAGAGAGAGAGAGAGAGAGAGAGAGAGAGAGAGAGAGAGAGAGAGACAGACAGACAGAGAGAGAGAGAGAGTTGAGAGAGAGGGAGAGAGAGGGGTGCACATAAGTACCCCGGCCCATTTTAGTTGGTAAATGGAAGAAGCTCAGTTGAGAGTTCTGGAAAATCGATTGAGTGCAGAGGCTGTAGAGGTAAATAGGCTCTCGGAGGGTTAGCGCGCACCATTGTAAAAGGAAGCTATGAGGACACTTTTTACATTGAAGAAGACGAAAATATCGTCGACGTGGACCATGCAATAGCAGAAAAGAAAATACAATTTCCTTTAACTTTTTAATGTATTATTTCATTTATCTATTTATCTATATTGTTTACTAATATAATTTATTTTATATAATTTCATCTACAATTTCAATTTGCATATTTATATATTAATTTGTTTATCTATCAATTTGTTTGTTTATTTATATAGTGTTTACTAATATATTTAGTTTTCTATAATTTTACTTATAATCTTAATTTGTACTATCATATACTAATTTGTTAATCTACTTATCTATTCATTCATTTATTTACATATTCCTTTATTTATCTATTATCAATTTATTCATTTTTCATTCATTTATTGATTTATTGATTAATCAATTTATCTATTCATTCATTTATACATCTATTTATCTATTCATTAGTTTATCTGTTTATATACATTTATTTTTGTTCATCTATTTATTTATTCATTTATTTGTTTGTTTATATTTTTACTAAATAATATTTACCAGAAAAATAACAGAAGAGTTCATATATATATTATATCTATAGATATATGTATATATATATATATACATATGTATACACATATACATATATATATGTTTGCATATATATATATATATATATATATATATATATAATATATATATAAATATATATATATATATATATATATATATATATGGCCGATATTTTTTGTTTTAATTTACAGCGAAAAAAAAAATGGAGCCAAAAGAACAGCTGAATAGATAGACGGATAAAAGAGAAATAAATGTGTAAATGGATAAATAGATAAATGAATAAATAAAGATAAGTAAATGAATGTATTGGTTAATTGACCAATCAATTAATAGATAAATAGATAAGTAAATATATGAATAAACAATTTATCAAATAAACTAACAAGTAAATATATATACATATACATATATATATATATATATATATATATATATATATATATATATAAACTAATAGATAAAAAAAGACGTAAAAATCGTTATAATTCCGATCGACTAACTTTTTTCGTATTAATGAATTCATCTGGTACCTGCAGAAACAAAACAGATCAATAGATAAGCAGATTAAAACGCAAATACTTGAACGAATGAATTAATAAAATATAAACAAAGAGACAAGTAAATAAATAAGTGGATGACTAGCCAACAACTGAATAGAAAAATATGAACGAACAGAAGATATACGTGCTAATAGGAAGGTTCATCAGAGAAGGTTGAAAAAAAAAAGTTTAAAGAATTTGCCACCAAGAGATCTCCCAAGCTGACTAATGTCATTTGAAGGCAGTAATGTATAAATCCGTTATCCTTTACAAATGGGTTGATTTACACGGGAATAACGACGGGTTTTGCCCAGATTGAATTTGATGTGAGACTATCATCTATACAAGTAAAACACTTATACGCTATTGATGCAGGCTAGTGGAGATATGCCGTCGTAATTTTGTGACCAAATGGGTCCCACATTATCAAAAAAATTATATTGTTTAAGGTTATTCAAAATAAGATAAAAGTATCCTTGAACGAGTCGGATGGGAAGGTTCTTATCTGAAAAAAAAAAATCGTCTTGCATTGTATGTGCATATGTTTAGATTTAGCTATCCCTTCTTATAAGGTGGAAAATACCTTTGGCACGTGCATACATACATATTATGCCTATAATGAGGTTATCCAGCACTGACAGGTTAATGTGGGAGACAAGGGAAACTGCAATCAATAGGAGAACATAAATGTATTGTGTTCTGTTTTGAATGTCTGTCCCAGCCTTTGATGTGCGTGGGTGACAGGTCTTTCAAGAAAGGTCAGGGTGATTGCTCACGAGGCTATTTCCAGACATATGGCTGTGAGACTGACCTCAATGCACTGTAGTCTATGGTGTTTCTTTTTGTTATTGTCAATATAATCATTATCATCGTCTCTATTATTATCATTATTGAAAATGCTGAAGAAGACTAGTTTTACTGGTTCCGCTGGGAGTTGTTAAACGAATTAATTCAATGTACTCTCCCCCTGTTGTAAAGTCTATATACTGCGTATTAAGATTGGATAAAGTGGGAAGTAGATATAGTCTAGTATCTGAAGTCTAGGGACTTCTGAGAGCCTGCAGGTCTGCTGGAAACTATACCTTCTAGATTAAACTAGGTGGTAAGCTGCTGCGATGTTGCCACGCAAATCAGGTCAAGGGGACATTCTAGAAACTTAGCCACTCGATCTACTAGTGATAGCATTGGGTCTTTAGATATTGCCACCATAACTTCAACTAGCATTACACAATCTCCTATGAATACTGCTTAGAACATTCCAAACAAAATTGTAACTGTTTTAACGGCACAAAACCAAAGCCCTTTGTTCTTGCACAGAGTAACTCAAATATCACCAATAATATGTCTGGTCCTACCAATATTTATCTACGTGCCACAAGTAGTATAGACATAGGAAAAGAAGACTTAATGGAATGTACACTGTGTGTAGTCCTGACCTTTGGTTTAGTTTTCAAATAGGCCTAACAATCAACTTTT
>NC_134810.1:35935289-35945289 GCF_046742065.1 Oratosquilla oratoria
TCCTCCTTTGCATCCTCATTCTCCATTCTATCCATCTCTCCTCCTCTTCCTTCTGTTCCTCCACCTATTTCTTGTCTTCCTCCTCCTCCTCTTTTCTTTTACTTGTTCGTCTCCTCCCCTCTCCTACTTTCCTCCTGTTCCTCCTCTTTATCCTCATTCTCTTTATTCTACTGCCCCTCCTCCTCCTCCTCCTCTTTCTTTTCTTCTTTCTTCTCCTGCTGTTTTTTCATCTACAGTTCCCCATTTTTCTCCTCTTCCTCCTTCTTTTCCTCCTCCCTCTCCTTTTCTTCCTCCTCATCCTCCTACTGATCTTTCGTCTCCTTTACCTTATCCACTCCTTATTTCTTTCCCTCCTCCTACTCCTCCTTCTCCTCCTTTTCCTCCTCCTCTTCCTGTTTCTTCTCCTCGTCCTCTTTCTCCTTCTCATCCTTCTCCTTATACTCATCCTTTTATTTATTTTTCTCCTCTTCCCCCTCCTCCTTCTGTTCTTTCCATTCCTCCTTTCCCTGCTCTTTTCTTCCTCTTCCTCTTCCTCCTCCTCTTCTTCCTCCTTTTCCCCTTTCTCCTATTCTTTCCACTTCTCCTCTTCCTGTTCTTTTCTTCCTCTTCCTCTTCCTCCTCCTCTTCTTCTTCTTCCTTCTCCTCCTTCTATGTCCCCTTTGTCTCTTTTTCCTTCTCCTCCTACTGCTCCTCCTCCTCTCCATACTGTTTATCTTCCTTCTCCTTCTTCTCCTCTTTATCCTCCTCTTTCTGCTTCTCCTATTTGTCCTTTTCCTACTCCTCCTTCCTCCTTTCCTCTACTCGTATTTCTTCTCCCACACTCCTCCTCCTCCTACTGCTACTCCTGCTCTTCCTCCTCCTCCTCCTCCTCCCACTTTTATTTACTC
This sequence comes from Oratosquilla oratoria, assembly GCF_046742065.1. Taxonomy (NCBI): domain Eukaryota; kingdom Metazoa; phylum Arthropoda; class Malacostraca; order Stomatopoda; family Squillidae; genus Oratosquilla; species Oratosquilla oratoria. The sequence continues at coordinate 35,936,177 of NC_134810.1, forward strand.
TTCTTCTCCTCCTTATCCTCCTCTTTATCCTTCTTCTATTTGTTCTCCTCCTACTCCTCATTCCCCTTTTCCCTCTACTCGTCTTTATTCTCCCATAATCCTCCTCCTTCTGCTCCTACTCCTGCTCTTCCTCTTCCTCCTTCGCATCCTCCTTCTACTCCTTCTCTTATTCCTCCTTCCCACCCACCTACTGTCACTCCTCTTTCTCTTCCTGCTCCTTCTTCTCCTCCTTTTCCTACATCTCCTCCTCCTCCTATTTTTCCTTGTTCACCTTCTTGTTTCTCTCCTACTCCCTCTCCTCCTCCTCCTCCTCCTCCTCCTCCTCCTCCTCCTCCTCCTCCTCCTCCTCCTCCTCTTCTTCTTCTTCTTCTTCCTCCTCCTCCTTCTCTTTCATCCTCCTCCTCCTCCTCTTCCTCCTCCTTCTTTTCCCCTTTTTCTCTTCTTTTTTTCTCTCCCCTCTCATTCTCCTCTTCCTCCTTCTCCTCCTCCCTATCCTCCTCCTCCTCCTCCTCCTCCTCCTCATACTTGTCTTCCTTTTCCTTTTTCTTCTTTCACAGTCACCTTTCTTCCACCTCCCTCCTCTTTCTCTTCCACTTACCTCTTCCCCTCAATTCTCAGTATATAATTTACATCTCCCTCCATTTCTCTGCTCATATCCCCCCCTCATCCCCCCTCCCCTCTTATCGGCCTCGCTCTCCCCCTCCCTCTTCCGTATCGTCGCTTCCTCAATATCCTTATCATTTTTATCTCATTTTATCTGTTTTACTTTCTTTGTTCTTCAATCAGTTTGGCGGCGATACTTGTATTCCTGGATTATCCGTCACTTCCTTATCCTCCTCGTTCTCCTCGTTCTCCTCCTCCTCCTCCTCCTCCTCTTCATTCCCCTTCTCCTCTTCCTTCCCCGCATCATACTCTTCCTCCTCTTTTCACTCCTCCTACATCTCTTCGTCCCCTTCTCCTCCTCTTCCTTCTTCTTCCCCTCTTCTTCTTCCTATTCTCCCTTCTCCTACTATTCCTAATCTTCTTCCTCATTAGCCTTCCCCTTCACCTCCCTTCTTCTAATCTTCCTTCTCCTTCTCGTCCTCCTTCATTTAATGGTTCTCCTATTCGTCCTCCTCTTTTTTCTTCTCCTTTTCCACTTCCTCTACTTCTCCCTCCTCCTGTTTTTATCTTTATTATTTCTTTTTCATATTTATCTGGCTTCTAATTCTTCGCTTCTTTCTCCTCTTCCTGTTCTTACTTCTTTCCTCTCCTCCTCGTTATCCTACTTACTTTCCTCCTTCTTCTTCTTCTTCTTTCCCTCTTTTCCTCTTTTTCATCTTCCCCTTCTTTCTTCTTCTCCTCCTTCTTCTCCTATCCTACATCTCCTCCTTCTTCCTCGTCTACTTCCTTTGTTTTTCTACTTAATCTTTTTCTTTTCCTCCTTCTCGTTCTCCCCTTTATTCTTCTCTCCCTCCTTTTCCTGCCCAACACCTCCTCCTTCTTCCTTGTCTACTTCCCTTGTTCTTTCTTCTCATTCTTCTCCTCCTCCCCTTACTCCTCTTCTCCTTTCTTTTCCTCGTTATGATGCTAATGCTCCTCCTTCTTTTTCACCTATTTCTCCTCCTACCTCTCCTTCTCCTCCTCTTACCTCTCCTCCACCTTCTCTTCCTTCTACTCCTCTCACCTCTCCTTCTCCTCCTACCTCCTCTCCTCTTCTTCCTCTTACTCCTCCTACCCCTTCTTCTCCTCATTCCTCTCCTTCTCCCCCTATTCCTCCTACTCCTCCTCCTACGTCTCCTCCTCCTCTTCCTCCTCCTCCTCTTCCTCCTACTCCTAACCCTTCTTCTTCTCCTTCCTCACCTTTTCCTCCTATTTCTCCTACTCCTCCTACTCCTTCTCTTCATACCTCTCATTCTCCTATTCCTCTAGACCTCCTCCCGCTTATCCTCCTCCTCCTCCTCCTACTTCTCCTCCTCCTCCTCCTCCTCCTTCTCCTCCTCCTCCTTCTCCTCCTCTTCCTCCTCCTCCTGCCGTCATTACACAAAAGAGGAACAATGTGCTCGATAGTTCCAATATGGGACGTGATCGCTTTCTCCCGCTAATCTCCCGGTCTGTCCGGTTGTGGGACGTCAAGACATGTGGCTCCTTGCTTCTTAAGGTGCCGGCACACTAAGCTTTTCTCGCTAGCATGCTACTTGCTTTTGTCATTTCGGTTGAGCAGAAACGAATTCGGTTACAATATTCTAGACTTCCAGAAGAACATCTTAGCAATGTGTCTGACATTCGTGTGGATTTAATTTCTATTAGTTCAACATTCAGCTTCTCACTATGTGACGCAAGAGTAATTTGACATTTGGAAATTTTGAAAAACAAAAGATCGTAACCGAAGTCGTTTTTACTCGAACGAAGCAGCAGAAGCAAGTAGCATGCTAGCGAGAAATGCCGAGCGTGCCGCTACCTTTAGTCTGGCAGCTCCCAACTTACATTGTCTCTTCTGTTGAGGAAGATATTTTTTTCTTTTTGTTGTGTCTGCTCCCAGATTATTTCGTTCATATCCGTGGAATCCCTCAGGATGCAAATGGGTTAAAATAGTCTACGTTCTGTGGTTTTTCCTAAAATTTCGTTTATTTCCTGTTATTCCTCACAAATATGGGACTGCTGGGGTAGAAGTATCCCAAACTGACCAAAGGTTTAACAAGGAAATAGGCAAATACTAGTTTACCATCAGAGTAGTTAAAGAATGGAATAAACATAGTAACAATGCAGTCAGCGCTGAAAGAACTGTTTATCTTAACAGAAGATGAGAAAACTTAATGGATAGGGATACAAGGGGGTAAGGGACATGGAACTGCCTAGTGTAGGCCTTATGGTCTCTTGCATTCTCCTCCATTCTCATGTTCTTATGTTAGAGTACAAACACGGTTGTCCAAACTTCTGTCTTGAAGAAAAATCATCTTGTCATCCGCTCGAAGTAAGAAGCTCTCATCTATCACCCGTAGTGATCAGACTCTTTCGAAGAACCAGAGACCCTGAGACCTTTCTTCGTGGTCTTGAAGACCCGGAAGGTTTCCGAAGACCTCTTGTGTCCCCATCTTACCAAAAAACAGACCCAGCATGACCTAACACGCGGACTCCCGTCGTCCTCCCCGTTCTCGGAGTCAGAAAGAGGAGTCGAGGTGAGAACGAGGATGGGAGTGGAAATGGAGTTCGGTGGGAAACTGGAAAGGCGGCTCGATCTCACCTCCACGCACCGCCCTTCCAGTTCGGTGTTTTTTTTTTCTCTCTCTCTCTCTCGGTTCATTTCTTCGCTTTTCTTTGCCGATTCCGGGAGGCTTTGTGCTGCATTGGTCTCCAATGGGAAGAGTCGCCCTTTATCTGCGATCCACAAACTTCCAGTCTTCTTTAGGAGGACGAGGAAGGGTTTGACTTGCTTGGAGACAAGGGGTGGGGATGAAAAGCCTCTCCAAGACTCTCACTTGCAGTGCTCATATAATTTCTGGTATTCATTTTTTTTTTTTTAGAGAGAGGGAGGGAGAGAGAGGGAGGGAGAGGGAGAGAGGGAGGGAGGAATAGAGAGAGAGAGAGAGAGATAGATAGATAGATAGAGAGAGAGAATAGAGTAAATAGAGAGAGAGAGAGAGAGAGAGAGAGAGAGAGAGAGAGAGAGAGAGAGAGAGAGAGAGAGAGAGAGAGAGAGAGAGAGAGAGAGAGAGAGAGAGAGAGAGAGAGAGAGAGAGAGAGAGAGAGAGAGAGAGAGATATATATATATATATATATATATATATATATATATATATATATATATAAATATATATATATATATATATATATATATATATATATATATATATATATATACAGACACACACACACACACACACACACACACACACACACACACACAGAGAGAGAGAGAGAGAGAGAGAGAGAGAGAGGTTGAGAGGGAGACGTAAGGAAGGAGGGAGGGAGGGAGAGGGAGCGAGAGAGAGAGATACATACATACATACATACATACATACATACATACAGAGAGAGAGAGAGAGAGAGAGAGAGAGAGAGAGAGAGAGAGAGAGAGAGAGAGAGAGAGAGAGAGAGAGAGAGAGAGAGAGAGAGAGAGAGAGAGAGAGAGAGAAAAGAATAAGAAACCCGACGTGAATAAAACTGGGTCGCCCTCCCTTCAAAGCATACCTCTTCACGCATTCCACTCATTCCGGAGGAATTTTTTTCTTATATTCCGACTACAACCAGATTATTTCATTCATTTTCGTGAAGTCTTCCCCTCAGCTGAACGAAATCATGTGGCGTGAAAAATAAAAATAATTTTAAAGTAGTAGTAAATAAGCACCTCAAAATAACACTGATGGCTGTCTCTCTGAGGAAGCCAATCAATGAGGCGAAAAATTAGAGAAATTAAGTACTCTAGTTACTAGAGTATTTAATTTCTCTAGTTACTAGAGCCTATTACATCGTGACAATTTCTCTACATCACCTACGATCTAATATCGAAGGGTTCAGTCTATCTGGGCGGATTCTTTCAGGCCAATTACTTCTTGCTATCTTATTCTAGTTGACTCCACATGATCATTACTAAATGTAGGGAAAACTCTTTAAATGAAACTTTAATTAGAGAGAAATGATAACTGATTCCGTTTAACGTCGCCAACTCCCCTTATCAAGAGGCTGGGACGGTGCCCCTTACAGAGGGCTTTGTAGCGTGGAACTTAATGAAATGTGCCCTTGGTCCAACTCGCTGGCGGCAGGGTTCGACTACCGTCACCTCGACCTCCGTCACAAGTAGCGAAGCTCTAACCCGCTCGGACAGCGAGTAACGTCGTCTGACTAATGCTAAACTATTTCATTTTAGCTCAGTAAGGGGAAAGAAAGCCTTGACTTATTACGAAGATTGCAAGTAGTCTTTGTCCCTGTCTTCAACTAAATCAAATTTCCTGTCCTTAGTACAAAATATTGACTGACATAAACAAACCATGTCTTGTCTCAAATATGAAAAATAATCTCAGGACCTGATAACGATAACATACATACATATACCAAAGGGTTTTTCCCCCCTTACAAGGGAGGTAGTAGTAAAAAAAAAAAACAAAAAAAAAAAAACATAAAATACACTCCCACCAATACCATCTCCACATACTCCACTCCTATTCCACCCCCCTTCTCCCTCTTATCTTGGCTCCTGGATGACGGGTCATCCCTGCATCTCGCCCACTGCCCTGGGTCAGAAGCAGCGTCGCAAGATACAGCACATAGCAGCAACGTTGCTTCATTAAATTGGCGACCCCCTTCTTCTCCGTCCCCTCATGCAGAAACGGAGAAGACGGGTAATTGATAACGATAATACTGTGCAATAAATCTGTTTATTCTTCTAGACGACTAAGACTAATGTACCAATTGGCCAAGAACGTCGGACAGCGATGATGGCTGAGGCCAAAACCAGGCGGTCGGCCATTAATATAATTATAATAACGAACATACGAGGAAAGCAAAGGGGAGGTATATATATACATACATATATATATATATATATATATATATATATATATATATATATATATATATATATATATATATATGTATATATATATATATATATATATATATATATATATATATATATATATATACTGTATATATATATAATATATTTATATACATACATATACACATGCATGTGTATATGTATCTCTGTGTGCGCATGTATTAGTTCAGTCGAATTAATGAGAATTTACTCATATGTCTACATAACTAATATACAATATATGGCTTCAAATCTGAACTCAAGGTCAGAGTACAAGGAAATTTGCTACAGAATTTTCAGAAACGTTCATCACCGTATCACCTGTAGTACAGTATATGTACGCTGCCACAAAACCAGAATTCCTGACTCGTAAACACAGTCCTGTTGGTGTTGATGTCGGTGCGCAATTTATATTTAAAGTGAAGAATCACCACATCAATTGATTCGCCCTTTCTCTCTCTCTCTCTCTCTCTTTCTACTCCTCTCTCTCTCTCTCTCTCTCTCTCTCTCTCTCTCTCTCTCTCTCTCTCTCTCTCTCTCCTTCTTTCTTTCTTTCTCTCTCTCTCTCTCTCTCTCTCTCTCTCTCTCTCTCTCTTTATCTATATCTATCTCTCTATCTCTCTATCTCTCTCTCTCCTTCTTTCTTTCTTTCTTTCTCTCTCTTCCCTCTCTCTCTCTCTCTCTCTCTCTCTCTCTCTCTCTCTCTCTCTCTCTCTCTCTCTCTCTCTCTCTCTCTCTCTCTCTCTCTCTCCCGTGCGGAGTCTAATTTGGGTAACAGGTCTCCTTTTGTTGCGGGAGGGAGCGGTGGTGAGTGTGAACTGGGTCGGGTGAGGCGAGGGGCAGGTCGTGTGTGTGTTGGGTGGGTAGGAGGGTGAAAAATGAGAGGAGGAGGGTGGGAGGGAGTGAGGGAGGGAAGAAGGGAGGGGGGGAAAGGTAGGGAGGGATGCAGGGAGGATGCACTATCTTAGTATTACTACACCTGTGAGGGTAGGGATAATATCACCCACTAAAAACAGGGTCATCTGTTTATTTATTTGTGTGTGTGTGTGTATGTGATTCACCCTGGTCTTGGATCACGTGTTGGACTTGTGATAGACAGTTATTTCCCTCCCGGAAGAGAGCTCAGAGCTCATATATATATGACCGATCTATGGGTAATGCTGTGACCTTACACGCGCACACATACACACACACGCAACTCCCCGCCCACGAGAGTTGGAGTAACGACTCGCAGCGTAGCGATACTGAAATTATTTCAGCCCTGGGCGGGATTCGAACTCTGACCACTGTAGCAGCAGTTGCGATCGCTACCACTGCTCCATCGTGTGTGTGTGTGTGTGTGTGTGTGTGTGTGTGTGTGTGTGTGTGTGTGTGTGTGTGTGTGTGTGTGTGTGTGTGTGTGTGTGTGTGTGTGTGTGTGTGTGTTTGTATTTACCTAGTTGTATCTTACGGGTAAGGAGAGCTACGCTCGTAGTGTCCCGTCTCTGTATCTCACAGTTTCTAAATTGTGTGTGTGTGTGTGTGTGTGTATGTGTGTGTGTGTGTGTGTATTTACCTAGTTGTATCTTACGGGTAAGGAGAGCTAAGCTCGTGTGTCCCGTCACTTTATCTCACAGTCTAAATTACGTGTGTGTGTGTGTGTGTGTATCATTTATGCGTACTCGTTCAGGTTACGTGTTGACGAGAGTCCGCGTGTGAGCGCGCTCAGATCGACCGATGACGTATTCGTCCAGAGGGTCCTTCCATTGTGCCCTGGCCTCGCTGTGATGAATGGAGAGATGCGTCGGCCTTTAAGGGCGGGGGCGGGGGAAGGAGGAGGAGGAGGGGGAGGAGGAGGAGGAGGAGGAGGAGGAGGAGGAGGAGGAGGAGGAGGAGAAGGAGGAGGAGGAGGGGGAGGAGGAGGAGGAGGGGGGAGGAGAAAGGAGGAGGAGAAGGAGGAGGCGGAGGAGGAGGAGGAGGGGAAGGGAAGGTGACAGAGGGAAGGGAAGGGTGAAGGTGAGTGTTAGGAGATGGAGGAGGAGGAGGAGGAGGAGGAGGAGGAGGAGGAGGAGGAGGAGGAGGGAGGGAGGAGGAGGAGGAAGGAGGAGGAGGAGGAGGCGGGAGAAGGAGGGAGGACGAAGAGGAGGAGGGTGACGGGGGAAGGAAAGGGTGAAGGTGAGTATTCGGAAAATGAGGTATAAGTGAAGAAAGTCAAAATGAGGGTGAGAGTTACGGCAAAGTAAAGCGTGAATGTGAGGGTGAGGGGAAGAAGGAAAGGGATGAGGAGAGAAGGGCGCGGAGGGTGTAAAGGGTGGGAGGGGGAGGAGAGAGGTGGGGGAGGAGGGGGAGGAGGGGGAGGAGGGGGAGAGGAGGGGGAAGAGGGGAGGAGGGGGAACGTAAAAGTGTGTCCCAGTAGGGTGTGTCCGTCACCGTACATGTGGTGTATCTTGGATGAGCTTCGTCCGCAGCGGGCTTCGATCTCATCTCACCTTCACGGTGATTTTGCTTCAGTTCCAGAGAAACTACCGCTGAATGTTACTTGTGTAGGCTTCCCTAACACAGGGATAAAGGCGCTATCACACTGGGGTATTTTTCCTCCGACAACTGGAGCAAATCCAGCGGTTTTCGGGAAGGGATCTGATATGCTGGAGAAAAATTATTTTCCTTCAGAATGTCAAATGACATTCTATGTATTTTCGTTGAGAAAACAAAATAGTTTGTCTTAGTGACTTTACGGCGGAAATCTTTTTAGAGGTGGGTGGTACCGACGATTAATCGGAGGTTGGAGGTAAAATAGCCCAGTGTGATAGTCACCCGAGGGTTCGACAGCGGCTACCAGTCTCTTGACAAAAGTCTTTCCTTTATTCTTATTATCATTTAAAGAGTAAATATTCTAAACACACTAAACAGAACCTATAAAAACTTTCTAATACTAGTAACGAATCCACAACAGCTAGAGATGAATACACCAAGTATGACGTCATCTAATCTTAACAATATATTTCATTCAGGCAAAAACTAGACGATTCCATTCAGTTATAGAAAATGAACCTACAGCATAAGAACATAAGAATGAAGGAGACTACAAGAGACCATAAGGCCTACACTATGCCATATAAACAAAACCTTTTATTCATTTCCGGCTGGTTAGGCGCAGGTTTCCATTAATTGAATGGCCTTCTTAGTCGAATACAAACACTAAATTATCAATCAATATAGTTTTAATATTTTCACGTCTATGGAAGGAGTTCCGATATATATATATATATATACATATATATATATATATATATATATATACATATATATATATATATATATATACATATATATATATATACATACATATATATATATATATATATATGCTCGTACATTGTGACAAGTTGATGAAGGTGGAAAAAGAAGTCACGGGTTTAATTCCGAGTTTCTGAGTTTATTCCTGACCGGTTTCGTTCTATGCTTCTTCATAGAAAGAAACCGGTCAGGAATAAACTCAGAAACTCGGAACTAGACCCGTGACTTCTTTTTCCACCTTCATACATACATATATATATATACATATATATATATATATATATATATATATAAATATATATATGTGTATATATATAGAGAG
>NC_134810.1:35955289-35957789 GCF_046742065.1 Oratosquilla oratoria
GTGGAGCGTCTCCTTACGATGCAGTTCAGAAGTTCTACAATAAGGAATTTCCTCATTGGTAGGCTTTCCTCCGGAAAAATACATTCTACCTTAGCAAGGTCGTCTGCCATGGAGGACGGGGATTTTTCTGGCATTGGGGAAGTGTCCCTCTAGCACAAGGGCTAAGAAGAAGCTTTATTTAAAAAAAAAAGAAAAAAAAAGAAAAAAAAAAGAAAAAAAAAAAAATGCATCTCAACTAAGGCTTACTTGTAGAAAAGCGTTTTATCTCTTTTGCAGAGGCTCGCTTTTGTTATGAAGCGGAACCTCTGGAGAGGTACTCTCCTTGCCTTACGAACATTTCCCTTTAACAGGAGATCTCCTTCCAGAACGAGACCTTCCCTCCAAGGCTGACACATCGATGTGACCTTCTTTCCAAATCAGTATTTTGTACTTAGATGAAGCTCTTAGAGGACATTACTTCTCTTCAAGTGTGAGACCTTCTTCTGGGATCCGGGCCTTCGAAGTAAGGATTTTTAGCAAAGGCTGTTGTTTTCCTCGTAGAGTGAGGCGTCTCCTCCTGGGCTGAACTCCCCTTCTCAAGTGGGATTTCCCGCCCTCGTGGGGCCTTATCTCCCAGGCGTGACCTTTCATCTTCAAATAGGAATAGGCTATGTTGGGGAGCTCGCAGACTATATAAGGGCTTGCCGCGAACGCCCACTCCTATACGGTACGTGTGGTGTATGTGTGTGTGTGTGTGTGTGTGTGTGTGTGTGTGTGTGTGTGTGTGTGTGTGTGTGTGTGTGTGTGTGTGTGTGTGTGTGTGTGTGTGTGTGTGTGTGTGTGCGTGTGTGTGAGGGTTTATGCGTGTATATGTGTGTATGTACGTGCTTTCTGTGTGTGTCATTGTGTGAAGGCTTATGTGTGTGTGAAGGTTGCCTGTATGTGTGTGTGTTTGCGTGTGTGTATGTGTGTGTGTGTGTTTGTGTGTATGTGTGTGTGTGTGTGTGTGTGTGTGTGTGTGTGTGTGTGTGTGTGTGTGTGTGTGTGTGTGTGTGTGTGTGTGTGTGTGTGTATGTGTGTGTGTGTGCGCGCGTGCTTGTATGTGTCTCTCTGAGGATTTATGTGTGTGTACGCGCGCACACGCGCGTGTGTGTGTGCTTGTGTATACGCTGTGATAATGATCAGATAATTTTTTCATGCAGTTGATGTCTTCAATAATGGGGCCTCGTTCTATTGATCGATCCCGGACGATAAAATCGTCTGCAACAATTTGCAACGAGAACATCTAACCACTACAGGAGCTCTGCACACCACCGGTTGGTAGCCCTGACTAGCTATTAGCAAAGTTGGGTGTCAGCCTTGCTTGTTACTTACTTTCCAATAACAGCCCTGCTTTTTGTGTTCTCACTTTATCCATATGACGAGCCTCAATATTTTTTGTAGCTATTCCCCCACTACACACTTACTTAGGTTACTTAGGTGATGGCTTCTAGGGGCTTTCAGCCGATGACGGCTCTCCAAGCCCCCCCACGTAGAATATCTAAAGCCCAAAATCTGATTTCATCACTGCATTCTCCAAGTCATACGAAGCAGTGAAGAAGTGTGTCTTCAGTCTCTTCTTGAAGATGGTCGTAGTTTCAGCCATTTTAACATTTTCAGGAAGTCTATTATAGAGACGTGGAACATTCACCTAACCCCTAATTCGTCCCCTTAGATGACTAAAATTGCCTGGACAACACCGAAACAAACGTCAGTAATGTTCATCACATCTACCGCTGTGGATCTTTGTTCTTGGTTCTCTCCTCGCAAATTGAAGGTTCCGGTTCGGTTCCAAACATCTTCAGATGCATTACACTTGTCCCTCAGTGTCTGAGCACCCGGGAAAGATGATGGCTTCGGCCACAGGTAAATGTGTTTGGTGAATTTGTTGAGCTTCATATTAATTTCAGGGAAAAGACCTCGAGAACCGTAGCCGTGGGAGAGAGAGAATGAGAGCGAGTGCAAGAGCGAGAATGAGAATAAGAGCAAGAGTAAAAGAGGAGGCGTGAGTAATGGCGACAGTGAGAATGAGAGTACTATGGAAGTAAAAATAAGAACAAAATGTTAACTGAGGACAAGAATGAGTGACAGTTAACAAGTGTAAGCGTGAGGGTAAGAGTAGGTCGTGAAAATGAGTGGGATCAAGCGAGTGGGAGTGACTGAGATTGAATGAGAGTAAGCCTAAGCGCAAACTGAGACGCAGGCGACACAGGCGACGCAGGGGACACAGGCGACGCAGGCGACGCAGGGGACACAGGCGACGCAGGCGACACAGGCGACGCAGGCGACACAGGCGACGCAGGCGACGCAGGCGACGCAGGCGACACAGGCGACGCAGGCGACACAGGCGACGCAGGCGACGCAGGCGACACAGGCGACGCAGGCGGCACAGGCGACACAGCACAGAGCAGAGGCAGACTTCCTGTTGTTGAACTGAAGTAGAGTCTGAGCTTCTCTATCACTTGAAGTGCTTCTAGATGTA
>NC_134810.1:35962789-35965289 GCF_046742065.1 Oratosquilla oratoria
GAACTTCGACTTTCATTAAAGGAGGAGTTTCGGACGAGGAAGAACGCTGGCCTGGATCACAACGGCAAGGCGAGACGCTGGTGAATGACCAGACGGTCCATAATGAGGTCAGAAAAATACACACAAACAAGCGAATGAAAACAAAGGTGTAGTTATCATACTGGGCTATTTTTCCTGCGACTATTGGAGCAGATTTGCAGCCCGAAGATTTCGGGAAAGAATTTGATATGTTGGAGGAAAGACATTTTTCTCCAGCGTATCAGGTGATGTTATATGTAAATTGTTGAAAAAACAAAAAGCTTACCACAGTGCTTTTACGGTGGAAAAAGTTCTAGAGGTGGTCGGTGGCACTGATTACTTAAAAACTGGAGGAAAAATAGGCCAATGTGATAACGCCTTTATCTAGAATACTTATAGATACATAAAGTTGCTACAGCAAACTGGGAATTGGAGTGGAATAAAAGAGAATATCAAACTCGAAAAAACACCTTTTCTTCCATGAGGGGGGGAAGAAGAAACAGAAGAAAAAGATCAATTGTTGCTATGTTGCTTTTGGAAAATTTATAAAACTTTTGCAAATTTTTATCTATTTCAACATAGTAGAGCATTTCAATGTCGTTTAATTTTGTTTGTTTGTTAAAGAACACAGACGATTTCATCCATCTGAGGGCGTTGGGTTCCGATCTAAGGATACAGCCACACTGCACGCGATTTGCTGGGAGGGTAGAGGGTAGCGGAATGCCTAGCGGGTCTGAGGCAAGAACAAACACATGTTATCTAATACGAGTGGCCATACTGGACGCGGACAGCGGGCGAACTTGGAGAAAAACTGCTACCCGCACCCAGTATGGCCACTCGTATTAAGTAACATATGTTTGTTCTTGTCTCTGACCTGCTAGCCATCGTACTACCCTCCACCGCTCAAGAGACCCAGCTTTATGGAATCAATTGTTCTTAGTCAGAACATGAGACAGCATCATGTACATTCATTGTATCCTACTAATTGACATTTTTTAATTTGAGATAAAAAGTACCTTTGTTCAGTAATTGAATATATTTGATAATTTCTCAGTAAGGTTTGTATCACTAATCATTTTCATATGTTTGCGTTGTATTTATATTGGATGATGGTGCGAGAATTTTTTTTTTTTTTTTTTTTTTTTTTTTTTTTTTTTTTTTTTTTTTTTTTTTTTTTTTTAGATGATCAAGGTGTACGGACACTGAAAAATATTAAGAACCAAGGCTCTACACCTATACAAAAAAAAAAAAAAAAAAAAAAAAAAAAAAAAAAAAAAAAAAAAAAAAAAAAAAAAAAAAAAAAAAAAAAAAAAAATAAAATAAGAACGCGCTGATGGATCCGTACCTCCGAGTTGGGTCAAATCGGGTCGAGTTCCATTCGGGTCGTGGCGATTATGAAGAGGGTACAGTGGCATCAAAAGTCCCGCCGCTTTAACTGTATCCTTCCTGATGTGGCAAAATTGTGGCTGAGAGTGGCAGTTGTGGTAATAGCGGGGACGCGAGGGAAGGAGGAGAACTAGGATCTGAGGAAGGGGGAAGGGGGTGGAAAGTGTGACGGAGGGAGGAATGTAGGATAGGAGTAGGTGAGGAGGGGAGGGCATCATTGAACATCAGCTGAGAGAACATCATTGTACTTAAAGGGTAATGAAGGATGATGGTGAAGATGATGATACTGTTCCTGCTGCTTCTGATGTTGATATTACTGCTGCTAATGATAATGGTGATGATGATGGTGATGGTGGTGGTGGTGGTGGTGATGGTGATGATGATGATGATGATGATGATGATGATGATGATGATGACGATGACGATGACGATGACGATGATGATGATGATGATGATGATGATGATGATGATGATGATGATGATGATGATGATGATGATGATGATGATGATGATGATGACCATTATGATGATGGTAATGGTGGAGCGTAGGATGAGTAAAAGCTCGAGAATGTTGATGATGATTACAATTTTTTTCCTTCTCAGCAGACAGAGGAAGAAGAGGAAGTGGGGAAAGGAAAAAAGAATAAGAAGTAGGAAAAAGAAGGAATAGGAGGAGAAAGATATGTAGGAACAGGAGGAGATGGAGAAAAAATTGCAAGAGGAGAAAAAGATTGAAAAGGAGGAGTAAGGCAAGGGCGACTAGAAGGAAGAGGAGGAGGGAAAGCAAAAGGTGGAGGAAGAGAAGAAGGAGAAGCAAAAAAGGTGGAAGAGAGAAAGGAGGAGGAGTGGGAGGAGGAGAGAAAGGAGGAGGAGAGGAAGGAGGAGGAGAGAAAGGAGGAGGAGAGGAAGGAGGAGGAGAGGAAGGAGGAGGAGAGGAAGGAGGAGGAGAGGAAGGAGGAGGAGAGGAAGGAGGAGAAAGAGGAGGAGGAAAGAAAAGAAGATGAGGAGGAGGAGAGGAAGAAGGAGGGGGAAAGGGAGGAGAAGGAGGAGAGGAAGGAGAAGGAGAGGAAGGAGGAGGAGGAGGAGGAGGAGGAGG
>NC_134810.1:35972789-35985289 GCF_046742065.1 Oratosquilla oratoria
AAAAAGGAGGATACTATATAAAAATAATAAATAATAAATAAATAAAAAAGGACACTATCAATTTTTAATACGAAAACAATGTCCTAAGATATTTTCTGCTTGTGGAAAATACGCCTTTAAAAAGAATAGCAGCAGAAAACAACTGTCTAAACATTAGTATTTTTTGCCCTCTCTCACTTTTTCTATACTGAAAAAAATAACCTTCCGTCCCTCTTTGCCATTGCGTAATGTAATCATATTTCATTAGAAATAATTATCTCTTCTATCATTGGGAACAATATCAGACTGAAAAGACTTAGTCATAACAGTGGCAAAGAAGATATATAAGAAAGGCAGTAGAAAGTGCTTTGCATCCTTTCTTGAACGGAGATTGCTATCAAGATACAAAAGGATACTACTACAAGTCCTTATTTTACTGATTGGATAATGCCTATGTCTTCAACACTCCCGAACAGAGCCATTCTACAGTCCTTTAAAATTTCTCCTTACCAAAGAGTAACTCCCAATGCTCTGGAGACATTATAAAATAAAATCTAGTTTTCTGCTTATTAAGTAGTTCACCAAACTTTTCATAATAAAAACAGCCACAAACCTCATTTTTTTCCCGTTCTGACGGAAGTTGTAATCTCTTTGAAACAGAAATTCTTTCTCTTTACAGCAATATTTTGAAAACACGAAAATAAAAAGAACATAATTCCTCCATTCTGAAGGTCTGCCGAACGTTACATACAAAGGAAGAACCACCAACCGTTTCTATACTAAAAAAGGAAAACCAATCATTCCAAAGATGGAGACTAACTTACCTTATTCGGGAAGTTCTTTGGACAACAAGTCGAGCTGAAGATCAGCGGAGAGGAGTGTCCGACCGTGACCGCCAACCGGATGCGTCTAACGGCAGTTTAATTGACAACGTCCCGACGTCAAAGGCATCCCGGATTTGATTTTTTGCAAACAAAATAACCTTTCACTTGTTTGTGTGTGTGTGTGTGTGTGTGTGTGTGTGTGTGTGTGTGTGTGTGTGTGTGTGTGTGTGTGTGTGTACGTGTTTGTGTATGTGTGTGTGTGTTTGCATGGGTATATGCATTGTACTTGGATAGCTACAAACTTTCATTTCACCATAATATTATTATTTTCGTAAAATCCAGAGACAGACTAGCTCGTAGTACGCCAGCGAGTTAAAGTATGTAAGCAGGATATGAGCATAAAAACAAAGACAAAACACAGTTTAAAATAATAGGTCAGCGACCGTAAGCAAACCAGCAAACATACAAACTCGAATGTGTTTAAGTGTGTTTTTT
Source organism: Oratosquilla oratoria (assembly GCF_046742065.1). Taxonomy (NCBI): domain Eukaryota; kingdom Metazoa; phylum Arthropoda; class Malacostraca; order Stomatopoda; family Squillidae; genus Oratosquilla; species Oratosquilla oratoria. The sequence continues at coordinate 35,974,088 of NC_134810.1, forward strand.
GTATGTATTTCTAAACGTAACTTTAACACTCACAGATAAGATACTTACCGAACAATTTTGCATTTTATATGATGACTTTATGAATACTTCCATGTGGTGTCTGTGGCTTTCCTCTTCAACCATAGTTGAATGCTCTCAATTATTTACCTGGTGGAAAAAAAAAACAAGTTCAATTTTTCTAACGGAATGACTGCAATTTCAGTAATTATACATAAACACATGGATACGAACACGTGGAAACTCATGCACGCACGAATGAAACACATATTGTCAATGTAATTTGAATGTGGGTATGGCAGTCGCAGAGTAGGAGGCAGAAACCCAGAAGAATTGCATCCTTTCATGGATTATACAATTAGACTAATACAAATGGGTAAGCGCACGCAACCATAAGCACACACACACACACACACACACACACACACACACACACACACACACACACACACACACATACACACACACACACACACACACACACAAGTACAGACGCATACACACACATGTACATACACACTACACACTCAGTGTAACATAATTCTCCCTATACTTAATGTTTATCAGCCTGTAGAAAACATTAAAAAGTATATACATACATGAATATATATATATATATATATATATATATATATATATATATGTATATATATATATAATATATATATACATATATATATATATATATATATACATATACAGTATATACATATATACAGTATATATGTATATATATATATATATATATATATACGTATATACATATATACAGTATATATATATATATATACATATATATATGTATACATATATATATATATATATATATATATATATATATATATATATGTATATATATAACTTTTGTTTTCAACTTATGAATACACACAGAAGTACCACGACATATATAAATTATATATATATATATGTATATGTATATATATATATATATACAACTTTTGTTTTCAACTTATGAATACACACAGAAGTACCACGACGCGAGTCGAGCGTTCATTTTTAAAAACAATCTGCTACAAATACGGCCTGCCATGATTCGTGTTCGTACGACGGAGTGTCAGGAAAGGTAGACCATATGGTAAACTTCAAACCATAATATTTGTGAGGAGTTTTACGAATTTGACCACATTCTTACCAGGTTCTGACCTCTGAGCCTCTGAAGTAGCAGACAAGAAATTCCAAGATAAGATACTGTACCGATACCTGGAATGTTATGAGAGAAATTCGCTAGTAACAGCGACATCAATCCGATAATTTTATGACAGTCGCATGCAGGATTCGAACCCACTGCTATCGGCCACCCATAAGATCATCTTCACCGAGCCTTAGCCCACTACACCACCAGATATTTAAGTGTCTGCTGGTGTAGTGGGCTAAGGCTCCGTGAAGGTGAGCTTACGGGTAGCCGTTAGCAGTGGGTTCGAATCCTGCATGCGACTGTCATAAAATTACCTGGAATGTTGTTTTAAGTTTATGAATGGTAAATATAGAAGAGAAATATATAAGTAACACTGAAGTAGAATACAAATTGAACCTATAGTTCATTTTTTTTTAATAAAGGAATATAAATAAAATTGCAGAGATAAAGTAATATTTCTTGAAGCGGAATCAAATGACCAAAACTCTGGTTTACGTTTGAGACAAAAATAAAGACACTAAGAGGGGGTTCACACGCTCCAACGGTTCGTCGAACGCGGTTCGACAGACACGTGTTTAAAGTGATGTGTGAACGTGTGAACGGGTTATTTGGTTGTCGAACACGTTGGTTAAACCCCAAATACCCCGTTCACACGTTCGCACATCACTTTAAACACGTGTCTGTCAAACCGCGTTCAACAAACCATTAGACAGTAAAAACCCCCTCTAAGAGTGATCAAAAGAAAACAGAATCGAATCAGAATCCACAGGGAAAACAAAATCAAACGGAATAAAGATCTAACGCCTTTGAATTCGATTTAGAATATGATCCGACGTAAACGATAAAACGAGGAACATTGAAACGAAGGCTCATAACCCCATATTGGAAGTCATCCAAGGCACTTATCCCTGAGTAAGATCTTTTAAGTAGAATTTATGAAGAAGCAGCTGAGCCTCTGGAGATTGTAAAATATCGGGGTTTTGTGATTAATCGTGGTTTAATATGTTCGACTTTTTCTCCCCTTATATTCCTTTGCCTCGCCGTTGCATACATTCCTTTATGTTACCATTATTAATTTTTTTAGTGTTTTCGATGTAATCAGTGTTCTTATTGTTATTATCACTATTATTACTATCATCACTATGCATTCCTTTATGTTACCATTATTAATTTTGTTAGTGTTTTCGATGTAATCAGTGTTATTATTGTTATTACTACTATTACTACTATCATCACTATACATTCCTTTATGTTACCATTATCAAATTTGTTAGCGTTTTCAATGTTATCAGTGTTATTATTATTATTACTATTATTACGATCATCACAATTTGTCATTATAGATGTTGCTATATATCTTTTGTCGCTATTGTTACGGAATATCCCTTACAAGTTCCCTGTAAAATTTTCTATGGGAAATATAGAAACATTTATTTTTGTCCGAGCATACGAAGCAGAAACCTCCGCAAGCGTAAAGACAATAAGACTTCTGTGTTCTTGGGTTGTCATAGATGTAGTGGATCTTCCAGAAACCATCTTGATTGTGTTGGCATGGTGTGTAGTAGAATTGTATTGTATTGTTTTATTATTTATTGTAATATTTATATTATGTATAAAATTTATTTGTGTGAGATATCGCAGATGCGATGCACGTCTTCGCGCGCAAAAACTAGAGCTGGCGCGTCAGTATTGAAGACAGCCTTGTAGCGTGTGCACGCGTTTGTTGTCAGTGTATAACAAATCTATTAAAAATTTGACAATTTATTTGCTCACTCATTTAGCCACCCAATACATGATTAGGAACAGGGAGCATCATGAAAGAAACTCTGAAGCAAAATACTGAAGTTATTGGAAGTTATATCGATATAAAGAATGCTCGCTGGCCGAGATGGTTAGAGCGTCCCTACCTTCGACGGAGGTCGAGGTGATGGTGGTTCGAACTCTGCTACCGGCGAGTTGGACCAAGAACATGGTTCATTAATTTCCGCGATACAAAGTTCTCTGTGAGGGGGACCGTTCTAACCCCCTGATGGCGGGGGGGGGGATTGGTGAAGATAAACCGAATCCGTCATCATTATAACGACACACGAAGAAGAAGAAGAAGAAGAAGAAGAAGAAGAAGAAGAAGAAGAAGAAGAAGAAGAAGAAGAAGAAGAAGAAGAAGAAGAAGAAGAAGAAGAAGAAGAAAAGAAGAAGAAAAGAAGAAGAAGAAAAGAAGAAGAAGAAGAAGAAGAAGAAGAAGAAGAAGAAGAAGAAGAAGAACAACAACAACAACAACAATAACGCGAAGAAGAGCGCGAAGAAGAAAAACGCGAAGAGGAAGCGAACCCGAATACTTGGGTCAAGGTTGAACATGTCATACCTAAGGTCACAAAGTCTACTCTCATCAACGTGCAGGGTAATATCACCTTACAGTAATTTCCACGAAAACCTCCCAGTGTATCACTAAAAAATCGATATTTATGAAGTCTTCCAAAGACAAGTAATTAATTCCATCTGAACATAGAAGGGTAATAAAGAGTGTCCAATCAATTAAAACGCGCCTTGGAAAACAATCCTTTGTCCATCTTAATAAAGATCAATCAAGTAAAATGCGCCTTGGAAAACAATCCTTTGTTCATCTCGATAAAACCATGACTAAAGAAAGGATCGAGAGACCACCGTGTCAAAAAAAAAAAAAAAAAAAAATAATGTACAATGCTGAGATGAACCTTACCTCCAGCTAAGTTTATTTGAAGAAGAAAAGAATCTCCTGTTGGTTCAAATCCTGATAATCACCAGTATTACTATTGTTTCAATGTAACTGGAATCCATTCTTTAATGAAACTGCACTTATAATCATACTATAACTAGACACTTCCTTTACATTGAGGAAAACCTTCCCTTCAACCTACACCCAGAACTATACACTCACCTTAGTCCTGTCTATAGATGTGTCTCCGGTCCTTAATGGCTTTGGAAGCCATTTACTCCTTCCTTTCTTTGTAGGATAATAAATTTCAAGTGTATGATTGACTTGATAGTTACCGGCCCATTACAGAGCCGCTACACTTGTCGGTGCCTACGCTATCATTCTACCTCTAAGACAAACTGCTTTACTGTAATACACTCTTAACAAAGCATCGCGCTAGTGTACCACTGCATCCTCTACCTTCTCACACTATACCACAAGACCAAATATACACAAAAGCAAATCTGCAATATTTTCCTACTTCATAACCATACTTTCTTTCAAACATTATTTCTTTACTCTAATATTAATCTACCACATCACCGCAATGCCACATCATCAAATTACTAAGTCTCAATCAACAAGGCTAATGTATTTCCTTGTTTTTATGTTAATAAGTATCATAGTACTACACTACCATATGTCAACATCACCTCTAAATTATATGAAACATAGACCTAACACCACAGCATATCGCCTGACCCCTGTGTTACCTCCATCCAACAATTCCACATCCATTTACCATCACATTCTTTCAGTACTACATGAACACTATCACACTACCAGGAAGCTTTATATATATATATATATATATATATACATATATATATATATATATATATATATATATATATACATGTGTATGTGTGTGTGTGTGCTTTTGTGCCTGTGTGTGTATGTGTGTGTGTGTGTGTGTGTGTGTGTGTGTGTGTGTGTGTGTGTGTGTGTGTGTGTGTGTGTGTGTGTGTGTGTGTGGTCCTCCAGAACTTCACTATTTCTCCATATTCCTCTTTCTACAGTCTGTCTTCCCTATGCCAACACCTATCAATATCAGTTCTGCTCTAATGCAATTTCAGTCCACTTTATTCTTTTTCTTTATTGAACTAATTCTCTATCATTTTTCTTCTTCTTCAACTTTTATTTACATTTCTCCCTATTTTCCTCCTCCTCGTCCATTTCCTCATTATCCTCCTTGTCCTCTTCCTCCTTATCCTCATCCTCGTTCATCACGGAGTGCCACAATCACGTACACTCACTTAGTAAATGGCTTTTCGAAAATGGAACGCAACTGCTACTTATAATAGCACGAAATGTGATTTATGTTTCATACCTTTTCAATATATATATTCACATATGTATGCACACACACAATCTCTCTCTCCCTCCCTCCCTCTCTCTCACACACACACACACACACACACACACACACACACACACACACACACACACACACACACACACACACATACACACGCGCGCGCGCAAAGGAGGAGCATGCCAACAGAAGACCTTTTGGTCCATAACTAGGATGGATAAAAAAAAAAAAAAAAAAAAAAAAAAAAAAAATATATATATATATATATATATATATATATATATATATATATACATACATATATATATATATATATATATATATATATATATATATATAAATGAATAAACAAATTAATTAAAATGATAATATAAATAACATATAAAACAAGTAGATAAATAAATAGGTAAAGTTCAATAATAAACAAACAAGTAAATAGTAAATGATAATAAACTGACAGATAAATGATAATTAATGATAATCAAGGAATTGATATACAGACAAATAATAACAAACAGTTAATATAAAATGAATGGCAGGTATTACAGCATTTTGGTTAAGTGTTTACATAAACTAATCTTAAAGCTTCGAACTGAACTACATTGCACTACCTGTACATGTACATATATATATATATATATATATATACATATATACATACAGACATGCTGTACACCATCGTTAGAGACGAGGAGGTCTTTTGTTATTTCTGACATTCCCGTCATGTTCCTCTGTATCTCGATCTTTCAGTCCACAAACTATGACAATCACCTTTGTGTGCTTATCTCCCGCTACAATAGGATGCTTGTACTCAGCTCGGGAATCCCGGATTACCCATGTCCCATTATCTAAGACTTAGATATGTCGATCAACGGAGTCTCTCGTCAAAACTTCTTTCACTGTCTGCACTAATAAAAAAAAAAGTCTTCGTCACAGGATTATTATTATTATTATTATTATTATTATTATTACTATTATTATTATTATTATTATTATTATTATTATTTTTTTTTTTTTACAAAATCATATCGTACCAGAAACTCGTAAAAAATCATTCAGAAAATCGGACCCCAAAAAATAGTAGATATGAAGTCTAGTATTATAGAAAATTTAATTTCCAGACATTTTTGGGATTCTGAAATAAATCACACTTATCATTCATAGTCTCATTTAGGTAGTGACTTATTTGTAAACTGATTGTGGTAGAATATTTTAAAACAGTTATTTCTGAGACAAATATATACGCATGCTACAATCGTGTTCACGCGTTCACCTTTAGCCATGTATATATATATATATATATATATGTATATATATATGTATATAAATATATATACACATACATATACACACACACACACACACATATATATATATATATATATATACAGACATATATATATATATATATATATATATATATATATATATATATATATACATATATATATATATATATATATATATGTATATAAACAAATATATAATAATAATTATCATGTACTTCTTGGGACCTATGCGTACAAAAAATTTATATTGGGGTTAGCCATAAGGTTACTGTCTATAAATCTACGGGACATTTGTGCCACGTTTAACATATATCCGCTTGACGGAGCACTGCAGTATACATTTTTGATAAGGCAAATGCTAATGATTATGTTGGTCGATGTACCTATGACTGAGTTGTGGTCGAAATCCGCTGAGAAACTATTCAATTATGCAGTACATCACCCAGTTTGAATAAAAACAAAATCAATTCAGCGAGTCTCTTGTTGTCTCCCTCTGTTTATATATCTTATCTCTCATACAATTAATGTATCTGTGTGTATATTTGTGTTTGTGTTTGTGTGTGCGTGTGTATATGTGTGCGTGTATGTGTGTGTATGTGTGTGTTTGTGTGTGTATGTGTGTGTGTGTGTGTGTGTGTGTGTGTGTGTGTGTGTGTGTGTGTGTGTGTGTGTGTATGTATCTGTTTGTGTATCTACATATAGTACACGCACACACACACGCCATATATTCTCAATGTATATATAGACAGGCATGAGCAAACTTGAGCGACCCAATCTAAGTCTGACCTTTATTCGAGTTAACTTTATAGATCCTTATTAATGACAACACATCCAACCAATCCTTTGCTAATCCCCCATATATTCTTACTTTCTTTTCATACTTCTTCAATTATACTGAGTGAACAAATTTATTAGTCGATAAACAAACGAATAAAAATAACAAACAAAAATAAATTAGATAAATATGTAGGTAACCAGATAGGTAGATAACAAATAAAATATAAAAACAATTAAAGAAATGAAGAAATAATTAGATAATGAAATAAATAAACAAATGAATGAGTTATAAAATCCGTTAATAATATTATACAAAATGGTTTATATATTAACTGTAAACTTCTCCAACCTCATTTGTGTTCTGAAAGCCATAAACTACATCCAATTGTATTTTTTAACTGATAATACATAAATAAGTAATGAGTACATTTATTCTTGATATAATATTACATCTCGCTAACTCCATCATCACCTACATCTAAAATAAAGATCTATGATCATCTACGTCTGTCTCTCTCTCTCTCTCTCTTTCTCTCTCTCTCTCTCTCTCTCTCTCTCTCTCTCTCTCTCTCTCTCTCTGAATGTCAATTACAGTAACAGTTAATACAGAAACAATATGAAATCGGATGTATAACAGCTAGTGTAAAAAGAAAAAAATGGACAATTGAAATAAGGAATTGAAATAATAAAAATCAAGAAGTTTAAACAACTAATTAAATCAGTTAACTAAAGGCTCATTGCAGAATATTGCTTATGTATCTATTCAAATCGATTCCGAAATAAAACTGAATTATAATACATGACATTGCTGAACGAAAGAAAATTATCTTATTTACTAAATAAACTATTTGAAAATTACGTTCAATATATTTCCAGATAGTTTGAGGCCATCATTGATCATCTATTTGATATTTTTTATATAGATATTGTCAATCTTGACTATCGTCAGTTTGTGATAACAATAGAAAAATAACAACTAAAGATCTGCATCAATTTTCTCTTGAGTGTTTGTTTTTAGGAAAGAGAAAAAACGTTCAGATTTTTTTAATGAGCTATCTTTTCGATATATACATACATACATACATACATACATACATACATACATATATACATACATACATACAAACATACATACATACATACATACATGCATACATGCATACATACATACATACATACATACATACATACATACATACATACATACATACACCAACTGCATTTTCCCCCTTACAAGGGAAGTAGCCAAAGTCAAAAGCACAAATCCACTCCCACCCATTTCATCCCCACATACTCTTCTCCCAGTCACCACCCCTCCCTCCCTCTTTTCTTAGTTCTTCCTGGATGATGGGTTATCCCTGGATCTCGCCCACAACCTTAGGCAGAAGCAATGTAGCAATACACAGCACATTCACAACAAGGCCGCTTCATTTAATCGGCGACACCCCCTCTCCGTCCCCTCATGCAGAAAAAGAGAAGACGGGGAGAAATCCCTTTGGGCTGCATCAAAATATCATTTGCACATACTCCTTTACCCCCATCTCCCACCCACTCCCTTTCATGCATCATAGCATCATCCATACGCAATCATTCTCCACTCATCCCTATCTTCTGCCTTCTCCCTTCCTTTCTCAACAGACATTCCCCTCTTTCCCAATGCCCCTTTTACCCCATCCATCCATCTCATCCTTGGTCGCCACCTCATGTACAATCCCTCCACCTCTACCTTGCACGCCTTATTTATTAATCTTTCTTTACTCATTCTTTCCATGTGTTCAAACCATCCTAATACTCTTTCATGAACCCTATCTCCCAACTCCATTTCCACCCCCTCTTTCCTCCTCACCTCTTCATTTCTCACTCTATTAAGCCTAATAATCCCTACCATACTTCTCAGGCATTTCATCTCAAGCACATTTAAACTCTTCCTCTCTTAAGTTCTATGTTTCTGTCTCATACAGTACTATCGGCACAATCACTCCTTCATACAATCTCCTCTTAGCATCCATTCCCAAATGTCTATATCTCATTATACTTTTTAATCCCCCAAAGCATTTCCTTGCTTCTCTCAATCTATCTTCTACCTCCACCTCCACTCCTCCCTTTCCTGCCACATTCGCACCCAAGTATCTAAAGATATCCACTTCCTTCAGTCTCTCTGCCTTAATACTTATTTTCAATTTCTTGACATCCTCTCCCCTCGTACATCTCAACACCTTACAACCCACATCTATCTTCAACTTTCTTTTCCACACCTTCCCAAACTCCACCACTTTCTTAATCCCTCCTCTGATCCTGATACGGCGTAGTGTCGTGAGCAAACAATAGCTGGCTTATCCCCTATTTTCTCCCTTTTCTTGAACCCTCTCCAATCCCCGGCCCATTACCCTTGCGTTTGCTTCTTGTACTACCCCATCCATGTATAAAATGAACAGTCAAGGCGATATAACACATCCCTGACAAAGTCCCATTTTTACCTCAACCCACTCTCTCCATTTCTAATTCTAGTACAGGCTCTACTACTCTCTTAAAAACTCTTGACTGCCCTTAACAGCTTTCCTCCTATCCCATATATCTGTAATACCACCCACATTGCCTTCCTGTCTATTCAGTCACAAGCCTTTTCCAAATCCATGAAGGCCCCCCAAAAAACATCCTTACCTTTTCCTAAAGCTTTCTAACACATCTGCCTTACAACAAAAATCTGATCCACACAACCCCTGCTTATCCTAATCCCACACTGTTCCTCATCCAGTACTCCCTCTGCTCCTCTCCTAATCCTCTCAAGCAAAACCCTTCCATAAGCCTTCCCAAGTACACTCAACAAACTAATCCCTATGAAACTACTACACTCACACTGGTGCCCTTTTCCCTTATAAAGTGGGACTATACAGACACTTCTCCAGTCCTCTGGTACTCTACCCTCTTTTAGACAAACTTTAAACAACCTCACCAGCCTGTCCACCATCACTGTACCTCCCCTTTTTAAACACTCCGCATGACACCCATCCAACCCAAGTGCCTTACCTGCTCTCATAATCTTAATTACTGTTTTCACTTCATATTTCTTTATTTCTTCTCCATTTTCTTCATTCATTACTGTAATTTTCTTAGTGCTTCCCACTGCAACTACTTTCCCTCCCAAGCCTTCTTCACATTCAGCAACTCCCTAAAGTACTCTCACTCTGCCCATCTTTCTCTTACTGTCGTCTCTTCCATTATCATCTCTCCATCTGCATCTTTTATTTTTCTTCTCTACTTAATTCGACTCCTCTTTCTTTCTTAATATCCTTCTAAATTTTTTTTTTATTACTTTAAAAAGTTCTGTCACACTCTTACCCCATTTCACATCTGCTCTCCTCCTTGCCTCCTTTATTTTATGATTTACTTCTCTTCTCTTGATACTTGATACAGATTAAACTTAATACTTAATACTTGATACTCGATAAAGATTATTATCTGGAGTGCCAGGCACCATATGACAGCCGTACCTTCCCAACATGAACAATCTTCCTTTCTACTTCAGCGTTCTCTCACTTTCCTATATCCACTCACCAACACCAAAACTTACTTCAATCTCTCCCTTACTATCCCTTTCATGTCTTTATTCAATTCTCTATTCTTCCCATTCTCACCTCCAATAACTTTTTCCTCACCTTTCCTCAACTTCTCGCTTTGTACTTTCTTTTGGGTACTTCGGGAAGACTCTGGAGACTCATACTTCGGGAAGACCCTGGAGACTCATAAAGGTCCTCTGCAGTACCATTCTCTAAAGTGCCACGAAATGTCGTGACGCCATCTCTCCCTCCTCCTTTTCTTGGCGAAGATGAAGATCTTAGAGGAGGTCAAGACAGGGACAATTTCGGAAGCGAAAAAAACAAAAACAAAAATGAAAAAGGAAACTAAGAATCCGAAAGCCCCATCGACGACGAGAGCC
>NC_134810.1:35990289-36020289 GCF_046742065.1 Oratosquilla oratoria
GGAGGAGTAGGAAGGGAAGGATGATGATGATGACGACGACGACTAAAATGACGACCATGATAATGAAACTGATACGAACAATGGTAATAATTAGTAGTAGAAAGAGGAGGAGGTAAAAGAAGAGGGGTAGGAGAAAAAAAACAAAAAAACAGAGACTGATAACAAAAAGCACGTAGGCCATAGTCTAACTTGTTTGTCCAAATCTAACTACCTGCTTGTGTTTTTGCTTAGATAAGTTAATGAATAAATGCATAAATGAACGACTATAAATAAGCGAATAAACGATATGAACGAACGAATGCACGAATGAAAAAATAGTGAATGAACGAATGATTCAATGGACAATGATCAAATGAATGAGAGAACGAATGAATGAGTGAGTGACTGCTCTATATCGGGAATTCTATTACTGATGCGTCAACACCAGAAGGAATAGGATCTATCGAACGGTAAAGAAGCGTCCAAAGGTTACCGTTTGTTCTACGGTGTCCAATATGGTGATCTTTAAATCATATACTGTATACATATGTACACACATACACACACACACACACGCACGCACACATACACACTCACACACACACACACACACACACACACACACAGACACACACACACACACACACACACACACACATACAAAGTATATATATCTATATATAAAATTATGTATTTATATATATATATATATATATATATAGTATAAACTCCATATTGGTACAAAAATAGAAAATGGAAATTAGATGGTCCGAACGGAATGGAATGTCATAGGTAAAAAAAAAACAGTGTTTAGTATACGATCTCAATTTTTGAGGCTAATTCTACCTACGGCTACGCAGTCAGTTTTGGCTATTAAAATATTCAAATTCGGAAATATCTGATATTCAGAACATACACTTTAAAAATACATGAAATTAGAAAGATATTCTAGTTTATGCAATTTCCTAGATTTCAAGACTTTTTTCCAAATATTGGGGACTTCCGAATCTTGGCGATTAGAAAATAATAAATAAATATATAAAAGAAATCATCCTTAGATTTGGTAACACAATTGTTTTGACCATTTATTCCGATGTCAATTTCCACTTCTTTTGTTTTGTCTTGCATATTACTATCTAGATTTAGTCTCATCTTATTATCCACGTCTGTATGTAATTCTGTTAAACGTGATTTTCGCCCCTGCATAACAACTGTACAGAGAATATATATTACTACAAAAATCATTGTATCTATACAGTGTAAATTATGAGAAACGAGCGTTTGTCCTCTATATTGGAGACTCACTTTATTTATTTTGTTAAGTTATTCCATTAAGGACAAGAATATCAAAAGGATACACGGAGGTATTGTGCGCTGTTTAATTTCCACTTAATGACAAAACTTCGAGAAATAAAACAACTCATAACATCTCCTCTGCCATCTTGTCCATATGAATAGTAATCATTATCTTGTTTTGTTGAGGTTGAGAGGGGAGAGGTATCGTACTTGCGGCCGCTCCACCGAATCGTGTTTTCTCATACTACTGGTCCACTCATCAACGTAAACAAAAAACGGCCCCGATTTCACAGGAGCAAAATCCTCAACTTTGACAGAAGCTCTCAAGTTTCACCCTTTGCCTACACCTCCCGTGGTGGCCGGAGCTTCACACAGTAGACATTCAACCATCTACAACCTCCTTTTCATTTCTGTGCGATAATCTACTTCATTTGTTCAGACAAACATCGGGTGGGGGGAGGACTTGTTCAGGTGCAGCCGAGCAAGGGCACGAACAGGATCCGTATTAGACTTTGTTCAAAATAGACTTCAGGCTTTCAGCGCCTGTGACGTCACCCTTAACGCGGCTCATTCATTGATGATATTTTTGGGTCCTGCGGCGCAAAAATGGCCTCGAGCTCGTTCCACCCTCGTGTGCCGGAGGAACACAAAAGATTAAACTTACGTTGCACGTGCAGACTCAGTGTCACATAAGAGAAACTTATGGAAGCCCGTCCGGGATGTTTATATCTTTTTTCTTTTATGTAAAACGTCGTTCTTATTCCTCTACTTATGTGTCTATTCATTTATTTTATTTGCTTATTTTCGTATTTAGCTATTTATTTATCAATTCATTTATAATCTACTTATTCATTTGATTGTTTATTCATCAACTTATTTATTTTAGTACATGTATAATTGTTTATTTATTCAATCACTTATCTACTGTATGTTATATATATATACATATATATATATATATATATATATATATATGTATATATATACATATATGCATAACTTATGTATTCACTTATTTATCTATTTATTAAATTTTCTACTTGCATATTTACCTTTCTATTCAACTTTTTATTCTATTCAACTATTTATCTAGTATCTATTTATCTACTGATATTTTCATTTACATATTCATTTATTTATCCATCGACTTATTCATAAATTTACGAAACTATCAAGTAATTTTTATTTATTTATTTATTTACTCAATTATCAATTAATCTATTTACGTATGCATACATAATTCAAATAGAAGCAGGGGACGGGCAGGCTTAACATTTTTGTTCAAGCAATTTAAAATCTTAGGATACACTGCGCCATGTTTCACGACATTGTTCGGGTCGCATGGAAGATATTTGTTCCTTTATCTAAGACGATTTTTCCTTAGCTGAAGATAGGCGTCTGATACTCTTCAGAATAAGCTCCATATATTCCATTGCTCCAGTATATATATATATATATATATATATATACATATATATATATAAATATATACATATATATATATATATATAATATGTATATATAATATATATATATGTATTCATATTCCAAGCTCTGTGTTACGGATTTCCTTCAGAACATTTTCTTTTCGTCTCGGTAGTGTTTCTATTTCTTCTGACGGGTTGCGGATAAGATTTCCGTAATTATGATTCATTTTGAATACAGCAAAGAAGAAAGGAAGAATTACATAAAGGAAAAGATAAAAAAGATCCCCAGGTCAATTCAGTGACTTGATTACAAAACTGCAGAAGAAAAAAGGTGCAATGCCAAGAGCAAAGGAGCCCTTAGTACAACCACCAACTCTGCATTTCTAGACATAATTGCACAGCACAAAAATAGGATGTATTTATAATTAATCGCAATTACGGAAACATTATCATACACCTGTGTCTTGAGATGATTTCTCCGTAGGAAGTAATCTGTGCTGCAAAATCGTGATATCAAGTCTCCTTGAACCTTTTTCTGTTAGATGGACGTGAGTTGTAGCCTTCTCAGGGGTAGAATTGAAAATGAACTGTCTTCTTCAATTGGTGGGTAATTAAGGGCTAGATTCCTCATGTGACCAGCTTGTTCTTGACGTTAATTGGCGGGTTCCGGGTAATCCCTCCTCACTCTTGCCCAGAGGTTGAATTCCTCTTCATGCTCGGTAAAGCTAGCAAATCAGACGTTTGGGCTAGGGAGACTACGTGTATCTTAGAATGTTGTTATGATGTTTGTATTTTCTACAAGTGTTTCTCTTGTTAGGGTTGTCTGATGTTTCTGTCGTAAATGATTTCTGGGATGTCCAGATATGAGATGATAGGTAAGACGTCTATGTATCTTCGTTTTTGCAATGTCGATTTAGATTGAGGGGAGGGCTTCACAATTCATCTTGGTACAAATGAATTTATAAACAGTATGTGATTGTCGAGTTGGTTTTTTCTTTACGTTAGAACTGTTACGTAGCATCTTTTCTCATTTTTGTAGCTTATTATAAGGTTCCATATATATATATTCTTTTTACCATTTTTATGATTTTAGTATACGCTCTTTTTCTTCATATGCCGATAAGAAATACGGTCTGGTACATTTTTATTTCTTCTTTTCTTAGTGTTGTCTTTCTGTGATACCAGTTGTCGATTGTTTCCTTGTTTTGTTAATCTATATTTTGTTTATTGAAATCATTGTTCAACAGAATTTGTGTTGATTGATCTATTTCTGCGCAAACTTATTTCCATGTGCTGCTACAGGTACGTGTTCTTCGTATGTGGACGTTAATCTTTGAATCTCTGTATCTTTGGGTGAACTCGATTTAACATTGTGTACATACGTATACATATTTGTATATATTTACAAAAAAAATCAAATCTATTTGGAAAAAAGCCAACCTCTGAGTTCTTATGCATTCTTGGAAGGTTCAGAGAACCTTTCAACACATAAGTCTAGTGCAGACTGATTCAACTGAAAGAAGAGAGACGCAACAAATGAGAAAAATGCTGTACACGGCATTGCCAATGGCTTTAAACGAAAAACACACACTAGGAAAGGCGCATAAGATGTACATTTATTGATATGTACATTATCTGAAAAAAAAAAAATAGAACTGTTGGAACGAAATGAAGATACTATTTCTATTCACTGGACTAAATATTTCTAGAATCAGGTCTAAATTCTGAGGCACCAAAAGTTATTCTTTGATTTATTCCTCAGTGTGATAATGATAATATTTGTAATAACAATGATGGAAAATAACAATAATAAAAATAATCATAATAACAAAAACAATAACAATAACAACAACGCCAAGACCAACAACAACAAAAAACAACAATAACAATTCCCAGAATAATTATGATAATGATAACAGCAACACCAACAACACCAATAAATCCACCAGAGGGAGCCACGAAGCAGCAAGCACTACCAAAGTCCGCGGGACGTGGAGTGGGATTACTGTGTCGATTTGGATAGAGACAGATCGTGCCGGGAGTTATGGTGATCACGATGAAGCAACAGATTGTGGAAACCGTCTGATGCTGGGTATGCAGACGGAATACTGCGAACGCTCTGGCTTATTTGCAAGTATAAATAGAGAGGCCAGCACGATGCATAAACTGTAAACCGGGGATTAACTCGCTGGGATAGTTTTCATAAGGATTTCATAGTTCGAAACTGCATAAACTAGAGCATGTATATGTGTAGGCATATGTATATGTATATGTATGGATGAATGTATGTAGGTGTGTGTGTATGTATGTGTGTGTATGTGTGTGTGTGTGTGTGTGTGTGTGTGTGTGTGTGTGTGTGTGTGTGTGTGTGTGTGTGTGTGTGTGTATGCATGCATGTATGTATGTATGTATGTATGTATGTATATATGTCTGGATGTAGATATGTACGTATGTATGTATGTATATATGTACGTACGTATGTATGTATGTGTGTATGTATGTATATATGTATGTACTGTATGCATGTATGTATGTATATGTATGTACGTGTGTACTGTATATTGTTGCATCTTAAAATCGCTTTTATAGCATTCTACAAGTATATCCACGTACGAGCGCTTATATCTGAAGCCGCATTGTCAAGACGAAGAGTGCAGGGGTGATCTAATAGAGGTGTTCA
Source organism: Oratosquilla oratoria (assembly GCF_046742065.1). Lineage (NCBI taxonomy): Eukaryota > Metazoa > Arthropoda > Malacostraca > Stomatopoda > Squillidae > Oratosquilla > Oratosquilla oratoria. The sequence goes on from NC_134810.1 coordinate 35,995,672, forward strand.
TGTGGGTCAAGGGCTTTAACAAGAGTCATGCAGACAAGGTAATCATATCAAGACAGAAGGCGAGAATTCATAGTAATGCTTTTAGATTGGACAATTTTAGGATATAGAGTGGTTAACGAATGAAATAGACTTAGTAACCATGTAGTGAGCGGTGAAACTATTGGTTATTTTAAGGGAGGATGAGATCATTCTATGGTCAGGGAAGTCAGGTGGAAAGGGGCATGGAACTACCTAGTGTAGGCCTTATGGTCTCTTAGAATCTCCTTCATTCTTATATTCTTATGTATGTATGTATGTGTAGTACGTATGCATAAATGTATATATGAATATGATATGCATACTTTATCTGTAATTTACATATGATCTACTATATTCTTCATCAGTGATATATGTATATACAGTATGTCTATATGTATAGATATATACATACATATATAAACATATATATATATATATATATATATATATATATGTATATATATGTATATATATAAGGGTTGGACAAAATTATATGAACACCACGCAAAATAATACATCTTGATGCATGTTGGCAACACTGCTTCAATGTAAATAATGCGCCGCGTATGTATTGCGCAGTTTACGTAGCAGGCCTCGTAGGTTATATATAAGTCTATTACACGCTTTGGTCTGCGACGGTTACAACAAGCGACCGATATAATGTGTGATCTCTCAGACTTCGAAAGAGGGAAATCGTTGGTGCCCAGTTAGCGGGAGCGTCGGTGACGAAAACAACTGAAGTGTTGAATATTTCACGAGCGACAGTATTCACGGTAATGACAGCATACACAAAACATGGGAGAACATCATCGGCGAAGAGGAATAGTGGCCAGACAATATAAAGCAACCGCGGCAAAAATGACAGCAGAACTCAGCACACACCTGAGGAATCCTATTTCGACGAAAACAGTACATCGGGAGCTCCACAAAGCTAACAATCATAGTTGGGCTGCAATTGCGAAACCCCTTATAACGGATGACAATGTTAAGCTGCGAAAGAAGTGGTGCCGCGAAAATAAAACCTGGACACTTGATGACTGGAAGAATGTGATATGGTCCGATGAATCAACGTTTACATTATTCCCTACGAGTACGAGCGGCAGGGTTATGTATGGAGAACCCCAAAAGAGGCCTATGATCCTGACTACCTGTTTCCTACAGTCAAGCATGGGGGCGGTTTCGTTATAATTTGGGCGGTTATATTGTGGTATTTAGCTGGTCCTCTAATTGACATCACAGGCCGGATAACTGCAAATGAATATCTTGATATAGTCAATGATGAGGTTCTTACTAAGGTGAGCGTCTTTCTGCCAGACACAGCCATATTCCAAGACGATAATGCGCCCAAACACACAACCAAAAAGGTCCAGTCTTGGTTCGTGGAGCATCAGAATATCATCAGTCATCCTCCCTGGTGTGCACAATCGCCAGACCTCAACATAATCGAACCGTTATGGGGAGTTTTAGAGCAGAGACTGAGGAGCAGATTTCCACCTCCAACATCGTTGTAGTAATTGATGAATGTTTTGGTACAAGAATGGAACTACATTCCGTTGGAAACTATTTGGACACTCTACGAATCCATACCGCGAAGGATTGCAGCTGTTCTACAGGCAAATGGTGGCCCAACACAGTTTTAATAGATATTGTGCATTTGGCAGGTGTTCATATTATTTTGTCCTACCCCTGTATGTAAATGTATATATCTGTACATGTATATATGTATACATGTATATATGTATATACTGTATGTATACATTATATATATATATATATATATATATATATATATATACATATATATATGTATATACATATGTATATATATATATATATATATATATATATGTTTGATTGCGTATGTGCGTGTGTGCATGCGTGCGCGTGTATGTGTTTGTGTTCGTTTTGGCGTGTGTCGTGTGTGTGTCGTGTGTGTGTGTGTCGTGTGTGTGTGTGTGTGTGTGTGTGTGTGTGTGTGTGTGTGTGTGTGTGTGTGTGTGTGTGTGAATGTGTGAATGTGTTTGTTAGTGCGTGTGTTTGTGTGCATGTGTAGGTTCTTCTCCGTGTATTCGTCCTTGTTAATTTTGCCAAAATGAATATATAGTCTTTCGGCCTAGTACGTGCCTGCTTGCATTGCACTTTCATCACCTTTGTGTTTGTGCAACTGGCCAAAGGAACTGCTGATGCAACTGAGTGGATGTATTCATTTTTCTATCTAGTTGGAAATACAATACAGGCAACGAGTGGTGTGCATAGTTGCATGGGGCCTCCTTACCTGGCAGAAATATGAATATGTGAACTTTACTAGATTTTTAAGTATATACCTACATACGCACATACATATATACAAACATGTATACATATATACATACATACACATACGTACATATATACATACATACAAAAACACATACATACACACATACATGAATACATGCATGCATACATGCATATGCACATATAAACATACATATATACGTACATACATATATATTATTATGATGTAGGGGACGTAGATCTAGTTGGAATGCAAACACCGGAGGGGAGAACATATTTATAAAATAGGTATAAGTATGATCCGTGGAACCGCAGTTTATAGTTAAAAGTTGGGCGCCTGAGATTTGGTAATGGCTCGCTCTCGCGTCATCAGCTGGGAAAATGAAGCTCCCGTCGATGACCTGCTCGAAGGTGACGGCGATGGAGACAGTGAGAATGCTACGGTGGGATACAACGAAGGACGGGTGGTGAAGCTCACACGTGGTCCCCCCGAGATGGTCTGTGTCTTCGGTAACTTCCGTCCAGTTTTTATTCACCGGGACAGGTCATGACCCACGCTCTACTTGGCTTCTAGGAGAAGTGTCGAAGCTTCTGGGAGACACCAGATGCAGTAACGTTTCCAGGGGACTTCTTTGGTGTGAGCTACAGGTGTGCATGGTTGGTCGTTCCAGGCGGACTGTATCGAGCCGACTGCCGTCCCGGGGGACTTCGGGACGAGGCCTTGGTGGTGCTGGGAGCCGTTGTGCTGGAGCCGTACCTCACTGCAACTGGGAACTGATCCGACCAGATACCCAAGGCGGCTGTCCCAGGGAACAAGCATTGTGCCGACTGCTGTCCTAGGGGATATTGAACGAGCCGACGGGATCGTGGTGATGCTTCGAGGACAACTGCCTAACACACACACACACACACACACACACACACACACACACACACACACACACACACACACACACACACATATATATATATATATATATATATATATGCTTACATGCATACATAAATATATACATATATTCATGCATTTATGCATACATACATATATCTATATATATATATATTTGTATATATATACATATATATGTATGTACATATATACGTATATATACATATATATATATATATACATGATTTCAAGAAGTCTACAGCGACAATGGCGTTGTTGAGCTTATATTGAAGCTTTAATTTGTCTCGTGCAACAAGTTTCTGTGCTGGTTCCAAATAGCTGAGAAGGTGTCCAAAAGACATTTGGTGCGGTTTTCTCTTTGTTTATTTTCTCCAATACGTATTTCGACCTTACTCGTTCATCCTCAGGGAGGGAGTTACAAAGTTGTGGTGATTACAAGGGTTTATATACAGGCCGTACATTGGCCGAACACTGGGAGTGGTCATTGTCTATTTTCGTGATCCGTAGCGTTACATATAAACATATAAACACACACACACACACACACACACACACACACACACACACACACACACACACACACACACACACATTTATATGTATATATATATATATACATATACATATATATACATATACATATATATATACTCATTTATAAAGTATTTAAAACAGCTGAGAGAATTAAGCGGGAAAGGTAAACGAAGGTGGGTTGGTAATAAATTTATCGCCTTAACGTTGCGACCACTTTGGTCTGTATTACATTAAGATCACAAGTTTCATTCTCGTAGCGAGAGGGAATCTGTCAAGCTATGAGTGGTTGGATGTGTCAGACTCTCTCTTTGGCTACATATTTAATCATTTAATCATTAGATCGATAGCCAAAGGGAGAATCGGACACATCAAACCACTCATAGCTTGACGGGTTTCCTCTCACTACGAGCATGAAACTTGTGATCTGATTGTAATACAGCAAGTACTCTGAAGAAGACCAATGTGGTCACAACGTTAGGGCAATAAATTTATTCTCAACACATCTTCATTTAACCTTCAACACCTAATTCTCTTTAGTCTTAAATGCTTTATAGATATACATATACATATATTCATACAAACATATCATATATGTATATATACACACACACACATATATGTATATATATATATACATATATATGTATATATATATATATATATATATATATATAGATATATATATAGAGTTAATATAGATATATATATATATACATATGCTACGCAACTTTTTGTTTAAATTTTGCTTTGTATTTCTGGGGTGTGAAATTATTTATGCCGTGTACTCTGAAGAAGACCAATGTGGTCACAACGTTAGGGCAATAAATTTATTCTCAACACATCTTCATTTAACCTTCAACACCTAATTCTCTTTAGTCTTAAATGCTTTATAGATATACATATACATATATTCATACACACACACACACGCACCCACACACACACACACGCATATATATATATATATATAGATATATATATATATATATATATATATATATATATATATATATATGTATATGTATGTATATGGTATGTAACTTTTTGTTTAAATTTTGCTTTGTATTTCTGTGCTATGAAATTATTTATGCCGTGAAACAGCACACTAAATAATAAAAACTTTTTGCATCTGAAAAAAATTATATTGAAAACAACTTCTACCGTACCATCCGCTCCTGTGTGCGCGGTGGACTCCTTTCTCGGGCCCCGCGATCCCGGGTGCATCACGGAAGAGTAGGAGGAGGAGGAGGAGGAGGAGGAGGAGGAGGAGGAGGAGGAAGAGAAGGAATAAGAGGAGGAGGAAGGGAGGAGGAGGGGAAGAAGCAAAGGAGGAGGAGGAAGAGGAGGAGGAAGAGGAGGAGGAGGAGGAGTAGGGGGAGGAAGCGAAGGAGGAGGAGGGGGAAGTGGAGGAGGAGGAGGAGTAGGGGGAGGAAGCGAAGGAGGAGGAGGAGGAGGAGCTGGAGGAGAAAAAGGAGGAGTAGGGGGATTTAGCAAAGGTGGAGGAGGAGGAGGAGGAGGAGGAGGAGGAGGAGGAGGAGGAGGAGGAGGAGGAGGAGGAGGAGGAGGAGGAGGAGGAGGAGGAAGCGGAGGAGGAAGCGGAGGAGGAAGCGGAGGAGGAAGTGGAGGAGGAAGAGGAGGAGGAAGAGGAAAAGGAGACTTCCGGACGTCCGTCCGTCCGTCCGTCCGGACCCCGATCTCGTCTCTTGATTTTTCAATGAAAAGTTTGAGAGTCGGAGATTAATATATGGCTGGAGGGGGCTCGAGTCCCTACTCGTCGGGGTCCGTGCACACAGGAGGGGGAGGGGGGTTTCGGGGGAGGGGGGAGCTTGCCCCCCCCCTCTTAACATTTTGGAGCAGTGGAGGGAGAGGATGGGGGTAGCGACCCCTTCGTGGAATCTTCCTGTCCTTTGAGCTTCTTTAGTAATCGCTTAATAATTCTGTGGCAAAGGCAAAAAAAAAATTGTTGTTTAGGAGTGGATATAGGAATGACTGGGTTATTGGTTGAGAACCTTTTCTTGCAGAAAGAAGGGTGGGGGGGGTAAAGCATCAGCTGGTAATTGGAGCTGTCTGGCGTTTTCTACAGGTAGATTCATCAAGTGTGACAGAACGTTGAAGGACAAACTGCCTGTATCGTGGTTTAGTTAAAAAAAAAATTGCCTTCATCGTGGTTTAAAAAAAAAAAACCGTAAAAGACGGAGGGGTTTCGTCAAATGAATAAAATCGTTTAGCTGTGTCCGGATCCATAAATTCAATTGTTTTCTTCTACGGTTTCAAACCGTTTTGGCAAGGAGGCGGAGGTGACCTCTGCTGAAGAGAATGACCTCGTTTACCCAGTCATAGACGTTAAGGCCATATCTGATCCAAGGGACACCTCGTGACCATCGCCTTGGCTATCACATCCTGTTCCAGGTCGTGTAACTAACTTCTTCTATCTATCTCTATAGTAAGGACTTTCTCCCCCTTACCAGGAGGGTAGCCACTAACTTCTTCAGTCATTATAATCACCGCTGATTTTATTTAGATTGGCGATGGTCAACTTCAGGATGCTGAAGTCGGGAGAGTTAATGATGATGACAATGAGTTGGTTCAATCAGGAGGCTAGGAAGGTGTCCCTTACAGAGGACTTTGTAGCGTGGAATTGAATGAACCATGCCCTTGGTCCAACTCGCTGGCGGCGAGGTTCGAACTGCCGTCACCTCTCAATACATTTACTATGTTGAAAATTTATTGATTTTATTGTATCTAAAAACAGACTATTTTATTCAGCTGATGGGCGTCGAAGAACGAGGGGATTAAGCACGACTTTCTCAAGGTTTAATACTGATTAAAACTAAATCCTGTGAATTAACCTTTTGTATGACAATGGGACGAGTCAAATATTAAAGATGTTATTCTGGTTATTGTTGTATGATTCTATTCAGTCTGTAGGACCTTATGGTGGTGGTTGAGAGGGAGAAGCTTAAAGATAAAGAGAAACTATCAATTTCGACTCTGTTGTAGATCAGTGGTTCTCAATTTTTTCCATCTAACGAAACCCTTTCATATTTGCGGAATCCCCAACGAAAAAGATTTTGACAGACTTAAAAAGGTTTATGACTAACCGTTGCCAACACACACAGTATACAGTCGTATACTCGTACAGTCACTTTCCTTCTCTCTCTCCTCAAATACAAAATATTTCGTCACTTTCATATTTCATTTTATTCATTCCTGTTCAAATAAATATTTATAAATTTTGTCACGGAACCCTTGAAAGGTCCTCACGGAACCATGGGGTTCAGCGGAACACAGTTTGAGAACCACTATTGTAGATTAATACTTTATCGGTCAAAAATACTTATTTGCTATTTTAATTATTCCATGATAGTTTGCGCTTGACGATTTTATTCATCACTGAGGAACTCGAGCATAGCATAAGGTAAAACTATAAATATATAATGTTTTCGAAATACCTGCCCGCAGTGCCATTTTGAAAATTTCATGTTGGTTCTGTTTCTGTCGATCTTCATTTCCTTCTATTTAGTTTTAACGTTTCCGTCTCTTTCGCACACATCTATTCTCCATTTCCCTTTGCAGGATCTGTCTTCAGGTCCTTTCTGTCTATTCGTTTATCTGTCTACTAAATCATATGAATATCCGGCGATATTCCAGGAAGGGAAAGAGCACGCCATCATACTTAGGAAGATCACTTTATATTTTAAGCTCCATAACTACGTTAAATAAACTATGGTAATTCTCAGCCCTGGGTTTGCCGTTAATTGAATATATCAGTTGAGTGTCAGTCAGAATAAAGAATATAAAGCAGATAAGGGGGACCTTAATGGGTTCGTCTCACATATTCTTCGCAGGTTTCTCTTGATCTTCGGGATCCTCAGAGTGACCTACTTCTTCCCCCAGCGACGCCTCCTTCAGGCGGTTCCTTTGTTCCTCAGGGTCCAACCATTTGGGGGGTCTTAAAAAAAAAAAAAAAAAAAAAAAAAAAAAAAAAAATCTGCAGCCTCTTTCAAGTTCTTATCGGTACTTTTTTTTTTTTTTTTTTTTCGTTCTCTCCCGGGACTCATTCATCCTCTTCTGACACCTTTTACGCCTCCACTGCTTTGAGGCTGAGGTACGTCAACCTTGAGGTTCGGGCTTATATTAGGAGAGCCGCCTTCGTCTGCGTCGCCATGCAAAGGGCGGACATTATCTCTCTCCTGACATCCTCTGTTGTCAGGCGAGGGGGAAGGGGGACGTTCTTCCCTTGCTTTCAGGGTCCTTCTCTCCCTTGCCTTACTTCTATCTTCACCTTATATTCTCTCTCTCTCCCTCTCTCTCTCTCTCTCTCTCTCTCTATCTATCTCTCTTTTTCTCTCTCTCCCACTCACTCTATCTTTCTCTCTTTTGCTCTTCTTTGCTCTTTCCCTTTCTCTTGCTCTGTCTCTCCCTTCCCCTCTCTTACTCTCTCTCCTTCTCTTGCTTTCTCTCTCCCTTCCCCTCTCTTGCTCTCTCTCTCTCTTTTCGTCTGTTTGTCTAACTGTACGTCTGTCTGCCTGTATATCTGTCTGATTGTCTGTGTTTGTCTGTCACTATGGTGAACAATTTACTAACATAGTTTCAGTCAAGTGAATCAGAGACTATCTTGGGCTGAGCAAAATCCCTTTGACATTGGACAGAAGCGCAAGTGAACGACAGTCAATAAAATTAGCCAGAATAAGGTGTGTAAAGGAGGCTGCTATACAGTAGTGTACGAAAAAGCACCTAACAACGCCTAGGCTAGGTTTAATAGTCACTTCCCCACAGTCTCCTCATTTTGGCCTAATTTTGGCTAATTACGCACCTGGGCGAGTTGGCAGGCCCGAAAAAATGGCTTTTCCTTTTTCTTTTTCACAGAATCTCTTTCACCTTCTTTCTCGCTCCCCCTCTGACCTTCCTCATTTTTCCTCCTTTCTACCTCATCTTACCTCCCTTCCTCCTCTCCTTGCCTCTTTACCCATCCTCTTTCTTTCTCCTCTCCCTCATCTCCCTCCTTCCTTTCTTCATTTTCTCATTACTACCCTTATCTAAGTTATTCCTTCCCTTATGTTAATACATCCTTTCAGCATTTAACATCTCTTTTCTTTTCCTCTTCATCTCCATCTCTCACCTCTTTCTTACTCATTTCATTATCCAGTATCCCTTTCTCCTCTTTTCTCTCTTTTCCTTCTCCTAAATACTCTTTACCTCTTCACGTAATTTCTCTTCTTCGTTCCTCTTCCTCTCTTTTTCCTGATCTTATTTTCCTTGTTCTTCTTCTTTATTTCATCTATCACTTCTAATTTCTGTCTGTTTTCAACTATACCCCGCGTTCCTCTTATCTTATTCTTCCTTTCCTCTTCTTTTTCTTCATTCGTTTTCATGTCTTTTCGTTTTGGTTCCTTACCGTCTCCTTCTTCTTCTTGTTCTCTTTCCCCACGAATCTTATCACTCACTTCATCTTGCTCGTTCTCCTTCCTCCTCTCTGATTCGCTTTCGTTTCTTTTGTCGTTCTCTTCTTTCACTTTTATTTCTTTTGTCATTCTCTCTTTTTTTCTTCTCTTTCGTTTCCTATTTTCTTTTTCTCTCATTTCCTTTCATTCCTTCTTCATTTCTTTCTTTTCTGTCTTTCTCTCTTCCTTCTTTTCTTTCGTTCCTACTTTGCTTGTTTTTTTCTTTCTTTCTTTTCTTATTTTCATTTTTATTTCCCTTCATTATTTTATATTTTCTTTCTTTTTCTTTTTTCTTTCTTTCTTTCTTTCTTTCTTTCTTTCTTTCTCTCTCCTTTCTTTCTTTCTCTCTTTCTTGTTCATTGCCCAGTGCAGCTCTGTTTCTATGGGTTAAGTGGGTTAAACGCATCACGAGGTGGGACGGGGAGAAGTCACCCTTCAACAGAATGAGATTAGACCGAATCCACAACTGGGCCACCAGGATGAAGTATTTAACCAGAGCTGGGAGCGTTCCTCGGTGCGTTCCTAGATGCGCTCCTTTGTGCGTTCCGCATTAATGTGGCCGCGGTTAGCGCTTCCAGCCTTTTGGATGTGGCCTACGTAAATTTTTCTTTGGTATAGTATGTGTCCTACCGGACTTTTATTTCGGTATGAACCTGCCTCTTAAGCTTTAGTAGTTTGGGAGCGCTAACCGCGGCCAAACTAAAGCGGAACGCACCGAGGAACGCACATAAGAACGCATCGAGGAATGCGCCCAGCTCTGGATTTAACCCTGATTGTTGCCAAGCGGTTTTCTTCAGCTGTGGGGTGACCCTGTGCGCACCATAGACAGATGCCTTTGCTGCTTTAAATTAAATCAGTCTGGCGTCACCAGAACTCACCGTTCCACTCCCACGAAGTGGGAAGTGAGAAACTTCTAGTAAAACAAAACCCTGTCAGTTGCGGGAAGTTGTTTTTTTTTTTTTTTTTTTTTAGGTCGATGTTGGGTTACCTCCCCGCCAGGCCGGGGCTGTCAGGGTCCAACGCGGGGCCCGGGATTTGAACTCACGACCCCCTACTCGTGAGTTCGACGCGGTAAAGTGGCCATTGAGGTTGATTCAATGCCTCAGTTGCCAAGTAAATATCTTTAAACATTTCATTCTACCTAACGCCATAATATTCTATTAAGCAGAGGTGTTTCGTTGCCAGGAAAGTGATGATGATTTAATTTGACGTCGCGAACTCCCCCTTATCAGGAGGCTAGTACGGTGCCCTTTACAGAGGATTTTGTATCGTGGAAATTAATGAGCCATGCTCTTGGTCCAACTCGCTGGTGGTAGGGCTCGACCTCCGCCGCAAGTAGCGACGCTCTAAACCGCTCGGCCAGAGAGCATCCATATATATGTATATATATATATATATTATATATATATATATATATATATTATATATATATATATATAATATATATATATATATATATATATATATATATATATATATATATATATATACATATATATATTGGAAGTGAGGCACCACCTATAAAAGCCTTGTGATGATCGAGGCATCGGAGACGCCAAGACACACTGTCCACGTGCACAAGAGTAGAGAAACAAGTGATAAAAAGAGAAAGTTAGAACAACTTCAAAACAGTCCTGAAACAGCTTCGCAACAGTCGCGAAGTAGGCCAGAAGCCGCTGCGAAACAGTCCAGAGACAGTTGAGAGATAGAGATAGATAGATAGATGATAGATAGAGAGAAAGAGAGAGAGAAAAAAGAGGGGGAGAGAGGGGGTGATAAAAAGGGGAGAGAAAGAGTGAGGGAGGGAGAGAGAGAGGGAGAAAGAGGGGAGAGGGAGGGAAAGAGAGAGGAGGAGAGAAAGAGTGGGAGAGAAAGAGTAAGAGAGAGAGAGAGAGAGAGAGAGAGAGAGAGAGAGAGAGAGAGAGAGAGAGAGAGAGAGAGAGAGAGAGAGAGAGAGAGAGAGAGGAAGAGAGAGATCGCAGGTGCGGATGCCCTACTTACAAGTTAGTTCGGTAGAGACGCAGGAAGGCGACTTGAGTCAATCCTACTTGTAGCATCACAGGTTTATACGGGAATCCTGTTGGGGGACAGTGAGCTATCAAAGAGGAATAGTGGACTGGAGGTGGAGGGGAGTAATGGGATGGGGAAGGGGAAGGGGAAGGGAAAAGGGAAAAGGGAAGGGGAAGGGGAAGGGGAAGGGGAAGGGAAAAGGGAAGGGGAAGGGGAAGGGGAAGGGGTGTGGAAAAGATCGGAAAGGGGATGCGGAAAGGGGAAGGAAGGAAGAAGCGGAAAGGGGATGGGGTAGGGGAAGAGGTAATGTGGGAGACTGAAAGGGAATGTGGGAAGGGGGACAAAGAAAGGGATTGGAGAAGAGGGGGAGGGAGTGGAGGGGAGGAGGAGTGGAAATGGGAAGGGACGGGGACAAGAGGAGGAATGGGGAGGGGGAGAGGGGGGTTGGGGGGAGGGAGAAAGGGAATGGGAGAAAGGGGACCAGGAGAGGAAGTGCGAAAGTGGGAGAGGGAATGAGAAGAGGAGAAAGAGGGAGGGTGGGAGTAGGGGATGAGAAAGGGAAAATGATGAGGGAAGGGGGATAAAGAATGGGATGGAGGGAGGGAGGGAATTGGGAAGGGAGGAGAGGGAATGAGACGTGGGGAGGAAGAGGAGGAATAGGAGAATGGGAGAGATAATGGGGGGAGAAAGTGGGAGGAGGAGAGGTAATGGAAAAATGGGGGGGGAGGCTGGGGGGGAGGCTGGGGGTTGGGGGGTAGTACAAGTCAAAAGCGACCTACTAAGTGACGTTTCCAAAATGGGTGTGTAAATTGGAAGCATTTGATGGAGAAGAGTGTTGGAGAAGAAACGTGTAAGAGAAGATTTCGTTTTTAGCAGAATTGTGTTCAAGATGTTCTTTCTTGGGCAGACTCGGTTGGGGATGTAATCTCAAAAAAAAAAAAAAAAAAAAAAAAAAAAAAAATGAGGAGAGGGTGGTACTTTACATTTGCAATGGAACCCGGCATATTTCCTAAGATATTTATATATTTTGCTCTATTATATATACATATACACAAACACACACACACACACACACACACACACACACACACACACACACACACACACACACACACACACACACACACACACACACACACACACACACACACACACAAGTACAATCACACTCGTGCACACATTTACTCTCATAAAAGCGCACAAATGCGCGCGCTTTCCCTTCCAGACCCTAATTTGTCCTTCCAGCCACCTTCACACCATTTTGTTCAATTGAGGAAAACTCCTCTGCGCTGGAAGTGTTAACAGTCCCACATTTTCATCCCTCCAGTTTTACCAAGAGACCTTTTTGGGGTTTGAACCCCAAAGAGCCGTTCCTCCTTCCTTCATTCGATTCTTTCTCTATTTTGGTTCTCTCTCTCCGCCTCTTCCTGAGCGTTTCCCTCCTGAATTCTCAACATGATCCACTAACCCTTCCCCTTTCGCTTTAGATTTTTGCGCCCAGTCTCCTTACAGACCTAATGGGCTTTACATTTTTTCTTTTTCTTTTAATTGTTTTATTTTTTTTTCGCAGCTGGTCTTGGTAGAGATCACTGATTCACCTAATAGCGTATTAGTGAAATTGGTATGTAGAATTCCCAATCATGACCTTCTCCTTCGCATTGGATTTTTACAAAGCCTAAGGTGCCTCACATTATTTTTTTCTTTTACATACAAATTTACTTTTGTTTTGTAACTGGTCTTTGTATAGATGACTGGTTCACTTGAAGGGTTGTTAGTGAAATTGGTAGAGAAAATACACATGATGAAGCACAAAGACTTCTTCTTTTTCGTTTTGAAGTCTACTGAGACTAGTTGGAATACCAGCTTATAAACTTTCTTTTCGCGATGGTTTTCGTAAGATTATCCACTCCGGCTGTATGCTTGTGCTGCCAGGATCTTTTGTCCAACGATTGTTCCTGGTGCGCTCGGACTATTGGTCCGCTCAGTCAACTGTGTTGATATTAACTATCCCCGTGGCTTTGGGTAGACCAGTGGTTCTCAGCCATCTTTTACATGTGGCCCATTCTCATACACTGGTCGCCGGTGGTCGGAAACAGGTCGTAAGCTAGGTGTGACTGGGCCTTTACTCTGCAAAATTTCCCTTTGCTCTAATCATGATACAGAACAAATGGTAACCATGTAGTTAGCGCTGAAACATTTGGTTGTCTTAAGAGATGGCTAGATAACTTTCTGGATGGGGATGATAGGTGGTAATGGACACTGAACTGCCTAGTTTAGGCCCTAATGTCTCTTGCAGTCTCTTTCATTCTTACGTTATGTAATTAATGAATAAGTAGTACATGGTATGGAAGAGGTTAATTTTTCATATACTTATTACCGAAAGGATAAAGAGTACTTACTGGTTCTTCAGTCATATTATTTCTCCTTCTTTGCAGCCATGTTGCAGACCACTGATATCAATTCGGTTTACCCATTCATTATAAGGTATTTCCCATTTTATTTCGTCTATTTCCTTTCAGGATCTCTCCCTCCATCTTTGATTTTTCTTTCCTTTCCCCGAGGCATTACCTTGATTAAAACACCAAAACCTGATTCCATTCCATCCCCAAAAAATCAGAGACCCTCGCACCATAAAATTTTATTCCAGTACAATCCCACCCCCTCAAAAAAAAAAAAAAAAAAAAATGCTCACTCTCACTCCAAAATCTGACTCCATCTCACCATTGAATATAATTCGGTCTCGCTCCAAAACTTGACTCACAGCAACGAAATTTCAACCCCGTCTTGCCCCGAAACCTGTTTCTTAATTCAACCCAAACTCTATATCACTTCATCATTAAACCTTCCTCCATCTTACCCAAAAAGCTTTATTCCATCTCCTCCCAAAATCTTACTCCATATCTTCCATTCAGTGCTCCTCCCGACTCCATCTTTCCTGACACTCCCTCTCCGTCTTCCCCAGCCCCCTCCCCGTCTTCCCCAGCCCCCTCCCCGTCTTCCCCAGCCCCTTCTCTCCCCTTTTAAGCCCCCTAATTTCCTTCCCTTTCCGGGACGCCTGCTTCGCTTTCAAGCATTTTCCGGCTCCTTCCACCCCTTTTCCTCGCCTCTCCAGCCTCCTCCTCCTCCTCTTCCTCCTCCTCCTCTTCCTCCTCCTCCTCCTCCACCACCACCACCACCACCACCACCACCTCCTCCTCCTCCTGCAGGAAAAGACTGGGTTGCCTCCTCATTATGTCACGCTCGAGGGCGTTCCTTGTGTGAGGCGGAGGTCGAGGCACAAGGGCGACCAGCCGTGGCCCCGGAAAAACGTCTTCCTCCTCCTCCTTCGTCAAGGTGTTCCTTCAAGGTGTTTCTTCAGGAGCAACTAAGACCCTGTTCACACTAGCGGTTTTGAATCTCGCGGAAACCTTGCGGTATCGTATAGTCAAGGAGAAACTTTGCGGTTATATGCAAACGCTTCTATTGACTTGCATTGTAATTGAACCGTTGCGGTTCAAAACGGCGGTTGAAACTATAAGTGTGAACAGGGCCTTAATTCGTCCTACTGGTGACGCCCTTTACATATTTGCTTTTGGTTGATATCAGACCAATATCCCCTTTTCTTCTGAATCTATATATTTTCTTAATAAAATCATCTGACGTCACTGGGCTATGGTGAACCAAGTGGAAGCCAAATCTCTTCAATATCGTGACGTCATATCGTTTTATCACGAAATTGTGGATCGGGGAGACATCAGTTTGAACAAGTCACTGATCGACCGCGACCCCACCGCGGCGGGGCTTAACGTCCCTCCAGTCTTAACTATATTAAAGGCGCCTAGAATAGAAAGGGCCAAATGCCACACCTCCTCGACACGGAAATATGGTCCTTAGAGCGTATGATGGTAAGAGCCAGAATGGGTTACGAATGACGCCAGCATTTTCCCCTTTCTATTCCAGAGCTTCATTTGGCGTTTACTATAAAATCTATGACGTGCAGTCTACAAATGTAACATTTATCTGGCGTTAGCTGATGTTCAGGTATTCAAGGTTACGCCAAGAGACTCTTAGTTGTGGCTAGAGCTCGTGAATACCTCTACGACCTCGGATAGCCAAGGCAAGTGACAATCATCATTAACAGCTGGGAATCGAACCGATGGTTTTACACTTTCAAGACGATATAGAACCCGAAGGCGCCACGCTGGCGTTTCCTCCTCGTGGAAAATATTCCTTACCACTCACACAAATATTAAAGCTTCTAAGGTTGGAGGAGGACGGAACCAATTTCCCCGGCCACATAATTACTCCTGATGCCTAACTTCGAAACGGCGAGCTGGGACCGGGTTGGGATGCATAATCTGTTCGAGTTAATCACTAAGGATCCTACGGGTATGTAAACAAGGACCATCTTTGCAAATATACAGGTCACCTCGGGGTTCAGACTCTGAATTATATGAATATACATATGTTTACCTATCTATATATGTACACACACACACACACACACACACACACACATATGTATATATATATATATATATATATATATATATACATACATATATATACACATATATATATATACACATATATATATTGTCAGTGTATTTGGGCAGGAGTTTTTCTCTAATGCATGTTTCATTAAAAGTGATGGCTAGTTGTGCATTAATAATTTTCTTAATGGTATTTTCCATATACCTTATTAAGGATTTGTTTTCCTTAGGAAGGAAATTTATGACTTGGCTGTATGTAGTCATATTAGCTAAATTTCCTTCCTAAGGAAAACAAATCCTTAATAAGGTATATGGAAAATACCATTAAGAAAATTATTAATGCACAACTAGCCATATATATATATATATATATACATATATATATATATATATATATATATATATATATATACATATATATATATATATATATATATATATATATATATATATATATATATTGTTACCCCATTTATCAAAAATTTATACAATATCGGATGGCTCGTCTGAATAAAGACTCTGTGAAATTAAAATTACATACTACTACGTTAGAGAATGGCCAGATCAAGTTCCAGACCACTCCTTTTAAGGATCAGCGTGGCGTAAAGGATAACATCCTTACATTGTGGAAAGCAGTTGTACATTCCAGGGTTCGAATCCCAGTGGCAGAGTTTATTAATACATATATATATATATATATATATATATATATATATATATATATATATATATATATATATATATATATATAGAGAGAGAGAGAGAGAGAGAGAGAGCAGGAGTGGTTATGTAAACGACGACCGAGGAAATTAGAGCATCAGATTCCTACGTTTCACCTGAATAGCCATTTACAAGGTATAAGTAACGAACAAAAATGCTCGACTCTATATATATCCGTAATTAGGTTTGAACTCCCCCCAGCTAATGCTTGACGCGTCTCCCGAGCAACGAGAGCGCCACGATTCATCTCACCACATCTCACCGCTCCTGAGTTGATGTGGACGACGATATTACCAAGAGACTGTCTCCCAAAATCTCTACTATACTCCTCCAATATTGAATAGATAGATCTATAGTCTTAGCTGGTAATTTGAAGAAAAGAGTCTCCTCATTTTGTCGCTTCTCTCATGACGTATGCCAGCGCAACTAATCGAGGATATTACTAAGAAACTGTCTCCCAAAATCTCTACTATACTCTTCCAATATCAAACAGATAAACTTACAGTCATACCTGGTAGTTTGAAGAAAATAATCACTTTATTTTGTTGCCTCTCTCATGACGTATGCCACCTCAACCAATCATGTATTTTTTCTCAATTCATTTGTGTATAGTAATTTTAAATAGTTTTTAATAGTCTCCTTTGCGCAACGATGACTCTTAACACTGTTTCATGCAAAGCTTCCAGGCAGACATTCACAAATAATGATTTATCCTCGTAGCTGGCCATCTTTCCTCCTCTTATGTCTACGAGCCCTTAATGTATCTATTAAGTCTGAAGATTCTTATATCTATTGTATGTGGGCTTTACTGTTTTTCTAAGCAACCCAATAGCGACCGGAGTAATCTTTTGGCAAATCTATAGGGAACACTTCCTGTACTTGATGTTATCGGTTTCATGGGGATTCCTAGTTAGTAAATCTTGGAGGTGAGAAATGGGACATCAAAAAAGTATACAGTCGTTTCATAATCAAAGAAGCCGATAGGTCTAGGCAAATGCTTGCAGACTACTGACCTAGAAAGAATACTAAGATGGCTTGTGCACATAGGATGAATAAGCGAGGAAAGCCTAGCAAAAGGAGTATGGAAGGCAGAGGTGGATGGAGTTAACTTGAGGAGAAGACCGAGATTGAGATGGATGAGTGGAGTGAAGGGGGGACTTGAGTAAAAGGTGAATATTAGTTGAGCAGGGAAGGAAGAAGACAAGAAACATATGCAAACAGATCATGATTGTGAATGGACTATAAGCTGACGTCGTACAAAGGGGTTTCTCCTTGTCTTCTCTATATTCGCATGAGGGCACGATCAGAGAGGTCCGCCATGTAAATGAAGCTGTGGTTCCCTACTGTGAATGTGCTTCCTTGCTGTATTGCTTCTAACTCGGGTAGTGGACAGGAGACAGTGATGAACCATCACCCACGGAGAATTAAGACAGATGGGAAACAAATGTGTAATAAATGGAAATGGGATGGGTGGGTGTGTGGGTGTAGATTGATGCCTTGGCTGTCTATCTCCCTTATAAGTGGAAGAAGCCTTTGGTACACAGATAGAATATAGAATTTCGCACGGGAGGGTTTCTTCTAACCTATATAGAAGAGTCTGACATTCGCCAGAGCAAGTTCTTTGTATGTGTCAAATTTGGAAGAGGGGCTCAGGGAGGAATGTACATACAAAAGGCGCCATCGAGTTCTAATTCTTCTGCCACAAAGGGCCGCATGCGTCAGAATAACGAACGCACTTCCCATTGTCTCTTCACCGAACCCTTTCCATAACTGTTCCCATTTTTTCCCCTCTTTCTCCTCCTCCTCCTCCCCTCTTCCTCCTCCTCCTCTTCCTCTTCTCCCTTCTCTTTTTCTTCCTTTATCTTCTCCTTAGCCAACTCCATATATTTCTTACCCTTCACCCTACTCCTCTCCCTTCTCCCTCTTCTCCTCCTTCTTTTCCTCCCTTCTTTTCCATTTCCCCTCCCTATCAATTCCTCCCTTCTTTTTCATTTCCCCTCCCCTATTCCTCTCCCTATCAACTCCTCCCTTCTCTTAAACCCCATTACATCTCCTCTTTTATCACCTCCTTCTTCCCTTCCTCCTCTTTGTCCTTTCCTTCTAAGCTTCTCTTCCTATTATCTTTCTTACGATCTTTTCCTCTTCTCTCGTACTACCCCTTCCTTCTCCTTCACCTTCGTCACCTCCTCCCTACTCTCCCCTTCTTTTCGTCCTCATCCTTTTTCTCCTTCTCCTTCCCCTCTTCCTCCTCCTCCACCTCCTCCTCCTCCTCCTCCACCCACGTCCAATTTACTCCTCCGTAGCGTCGGCCCCAATCAAGGCGGTCGATTTCCTCTCTCCCTCCTTCCCTCCACTCCTCCGTTACCTTTCCTCCCTCCCTCCCTCCCTCCCTCCCTCCCTCCCTCCCTCCCAACATATCCTCTCCTCTCCTGGTGGAGTCCCCCTGCTCCCTAGGGAAATCAGAGAATCCTTCGGCGCCTGCAGTAGCAGTAGGGCCCTGTGTCTCAAGACAGATCTGCAGGTTTCCGTTAGCTGAATGGGTCCATCCGGCTTCAACCAGAATAAAATACACAAAGAACCGAAAGAACCAAAAAGAGTTAACCTTTAACCAATGTACCTTTCGTCTGGGAGAGAAGTCTTACTTAGGTTGAATAAAATCGCCGGGCGACAGGAAGAAAAATGGGCAACTATTTATAAGAAACGAAATAGATCATAATTGGACAAATTTAGATCTAAGAAAGAAATAAGCAATAATTGGTTTACTAATAGTAACCATGTAGTGAACGATGAAACTATCGGTTGTTCTAAGAAACGGTCAGACAACGTTATGGATGGGGATGATAGGAGGTAATGGACATGGAACTGCCTAGTGTAGGCCTCATGGTCTCTTGCAGTCTCCTTCATTCCTATGCTCTTACTGTCCAAAGGCTGTGCCTCAGATGAATAAAATCACATGACGGCAGCCGAATATAACTATTAATATTTGGCAAAAGAAACTTGGTCAGCCTGTAGAATGCGGGGAACCTTGAAGCCTTTACTGAGCAATTCATTAACCTACAAGCGCATAACGCTCCTTAAAAGGAACACACACAAAAGTTTACTTTTCATACTCCATTATACGTATGTTATGTATGAAAACTTAATTTCCTTTCGTTAGTATGTAACAGAAAAAATCTACATGTTAATGAAAAAAGTAATGCATAATTTATGTATAATGGAGTTGAATTTTTTATGTTCTTTTAAACAATTAGAATTACTTAAGAACATAAGAATGAAGGAGACTACATGAGACCATAAGGCCTACACTAGGAAGTTCCACGTCCATTACCACCTGTCATCTCCATCCATTAAGTTGTCTAACCTATTCTAAGAATAACCGACAATTTCAGCGCTGACTACATAGTTACTGAGTTTATTCCATTCGTTGACCACTATTAGTAAATCAGTTCTTGTCTATTTCGTTCTTAAGTGTAAGTTTGTTCAATTTTAAATCCATTACTGCGTGTCCTGTCCTACTGTTTTTATATGACGACCTTCTTTGCATTCCCCTTGTTAAAACCCTTGACCCACTTCAACACCTCTATTAGATCACTCTACACTTCGAGTCCTCCAGTTCTTCCAGATCTTGTCTATTCCCTTCATACAAATTTGTCCAATTAAATTCATTACTTCATGTCCTGCCATACTGTTTTAATATGATGACCTTGTTTGCATCCCCCTTGTTAAAGCCCTTGACCCACTTGAACACCTCTATTGGATCACCCTACACTGCGTCTTTCCAGAGATTACAAATTAAAATGCCTAAGCCTGTTCTCGTAAGGTAAATTTCTGATCCCAAGTATCATTTTGGTCATTATCCAATGTACTGAGTCTCATAGATATTCATCTGACTAAGGAAAATTTGAAGAAAAAACTAGTCAGTTTGTATTCAGCCAGACGATTCATTTAAGCCTTGGAAGGACCTCCACACTCCAAGTACAGTGTGCAACAGAAACACTTCCCACAATTCAAAGGTTAAAAAGTGTATAGTAAATTTAGGCCACCCTTTGAAGGATGTTATTTTTAAAACCGAATGAATAAAGACTGTAACCCTTTGTTTAAACAACAGTGAAATGGAGTTTTATTATTTTCTTAACCCTAAAAACGTGGGAGTTATTTTTGCTGCACCTAGTATTAATACACTCCTATTGATAAACTGAATACCCTATCTATTAACTATCATTCTGGTTACCATTAGACGACATAATTCAATCGAGAAAAAATCCTTTGTAGTTAATATATTAATTAAAACAAGCAGAAGAGTACAGTGTGAACTCCCAGCCCGTAGGTTGTACGATAGAAATGTAAGAATAGATTTGATGACAAATGTTGCTAATGACGAGAATGAACCTCTAGTATTAAACTTCATACGTAAACTCGATCGAAGCAAAATAGGCCACTGTGACATTTCATTTGTTTGTTTGTGTACTTTGATTATTTATTCATTCATCTATTTATCTATTCACTTATTGATCTATTTATCCATTTATCTATTTACCTATCTATTAATTCATTAATTTCTTTAATCATAATTTTATTATAGAAAATAATTAATCTACATATTCATTCATGTAATTGTTTATTTATCTTTTTCATCTATTTGTTTATTCAATTGCTTATCTACTTATTCATCTATCTATTAATCTATTCATTCATTTATTCATCCATTCATGTATATATTTATTTAGTAACAAGAATCGAACCTCTTTGTCGGGATGTGCCCATTTCTGTAAAGCATTTGTTGTATATTAATGTATAAAAGCATTCATTGAGACTTATCTCACAGTAACGTACTCTTTGGTAAAAAAAAAATATAATAGTCTCGTCGCTTGCCAGCGTAAAACTGTTAGTGACATGATGAATTCTCTAATAACTGAATAAAATTTTCTGGTACTAGACGGAGTGACAGCTTTAAAGAGACGTCTTCATCAGTATCAGAAATATAGAATTTTGGCCACACTATAAAGAAAATTGCACCATAAATCAAAATCTTCTTCTGCCAAATGAGCCCGTACATATGGAAATGTGTCCAATGTAAAACGAAATTTAGCGACAGTTTATACCAGAAACTTGTGTAAGTGTGTGTGTGTATGTGTGTGTGTGTGTGAATGTGTGTGTGTGTGTGAATGTGTGTGTGTGTGTGTGTGTGTGTGTGTGTGTGTGTGTGTGTGTGTGTGTGTGTGTGTGTGTGTGTGTGTGTGTGTGTGTGTGTGTGTGTGTGTGTGTGTGTGTGTGTGTGTGTGTGTGTGTGTGTGTGTGTGTGTGTGTGTGTGTGTGTGTGTTTTATTTGACAAATCGTTTACCTCACTGCAAGGATAACCATTGTCGACCTTTACAATAGGAAACCAATAATTGTTCACATATTAACAAACATTGAATCACTATAGATCTCTTGAACATATCTTTGGGGAGGATTATGGAGAGAAGGGTGACAGGAAGAGATGGATGAGGAAAGAGAGTAGAGGAAGGAAATGGAGCAAAGGTACTAGAGGGAGAGGAGAAAGCAGTGTAAAGTATTTGCATGGGGAAAGGAGAGATAGGAAGGAAAGGGTGGGAAGAGGAAGAGCAGAAAAGAGAGGTAAGGGGAAGAGAGGGAAAGAAAGAAGGAAAAAGAGAAGGAAGAAAAGGACAGATATAGATAAACAGGAGGACCGAAAAGAGAGAGGGAAAGGGTGAGAAGCTGAAGAGAAAAAAAAAGAGAGGAAAGGGAAGAAAGGGAAAGAAAGAAGGGAAAAGAGAAGGGAGAAAAGGGGTAGATAAAGATAAATAGGAGGACGGAAAAGAGTGATGGAAATGGTGGGAAGCGGAAAAGAAGAAAGAAAAAAGAGGAAAGGAAAGAGAGGAAAAAAGAGGGAAAAAGATGAGGACACAAGGACAGATTAAGATAGATAGGAGGACGGAGAAGAGTGAGGGAAAGGGTGGGAAGCGGAAGAGAAGAAAGGAAAGGAGAGGAAAGGGGAAGAGAGAGAAAAAAAGAAAATGATCAGGAAGGAAAGGGCAGATTAAGATAAACAGGAGGATGGAAAGGAGTGAGGGAAAAGGTGAGAAGCGGAAGAGAAGAAAGTAAAAGAGAGTAAAGGACAAGAGAGGGAAAGAAAGAAAAAGAGAAGGAAGAAAAGGACAGGTAAAGATAAACAGGAGGACGGAAAAGAGAGAGGAAAAATGTGAGAAGCGGAAGAGAAGAAAGTAAAAGAGAGGAATAGGGAAGAGAGAAAAAAAAGGAAAATAAGAGGGAAGAAAAGGACAGATAAAGATGAACAGGAGGACGGAAAAGAGAGAGGAAAAATGTGAGAAGCGGAAGATAAGAAAGTAAAAGAGAGGAAAGGGGAGGAAAAAGAAAAAATGAAAAAGAGAAGGAAGAAAAGGACAGATGAAGATAAACAGGAGGACGGAAAAGAGCGAAGGAAAGGGAGAGGGTCAGGGGACCCAGTGTGTCTCGGGTCCGAACCTTGTCAAGCAGGAGGACCAGCAAATCGTGGAGAAAAGCTCTTTAAACCCTCTGGCTCTTGGGTCTTCAAGTTCTCTAGGCTCTTAGGTCTTCAAGTTCTCTAGGCTGTTGGGTCTTCAAGTTCTCTAAGCTCTTGGGTCTTCAAGATTTCTAGGCTCTTGGGTCGCGGCTGTAGTAGGCTTCAGGTCTCCTGAGAGGCCGAACGCTCCTCCATGAGATCTTTACAATGTGAACCATTAACTCCTTCAGTCTTGGAGCAGCTCTCAGATGTCTGAGATTCGCCAGACGCCAGCCAGAAGAAAATATATAGATTTTCAGGAGTTTAATGATACTTTTATTTTGGTACCTTTAGTCATTGGAGATGTATATACAGAAAGTTACCAAGAACGCCACAATACATAATTTGATATAAGTAAATATTGGATTCTTAGATAAACATTCAATTTCTGCCGACTAAATTATGGGACTAAGCGCTGTAGGTGCCGCAATAAATCCAAATAGTCTTTAAATTTTCTATGTCACCAGATTTAGGCGAATAATAACTTACATCTCCAGTCAGTATTAATATCGACCTTGATGAATATTTTTCCTACAACAAAAACAACTTAAAAATTTTGTCTAGTTTAGTTGAAGCTCTCTAGATGATTTCATTCAATTGTGATGTGGACTCTACCTGTTGCCTAGAAGGGTCCCAGAACTTTGAGATCTAGATCAGTTTGGTACCCACGACCACCTTTGGTTGCACATTGACATTGTCTGTTGTCTTCTGACACAAACATTATAAATAGGCCACGAGGGTGCGAGAGTGTAATGAGTCATCTCACTGAGCTGGAAGCGGAAAACCATCTCAGAGCTTACCCAAGGTGGAGGCTGGGAGGGGGGGGACGCTGTACCTTTTCTTGTTTTCCTCCTCTTCCTTCTCCTCCTCCTCCTCCTCCTCCTCCTCCTTCTCTAACAAGATAATTAGGGAAACAGAGGAAAGTTGCCTTGTCTCTCCTTTCTCTTAGGGAGAGAGAGAGAGAGAGAGAGAGAGAGAGAGAGAGAGAGAGAGAGAGAGAGAGAGAGAGAGAGAGAGAGAGAGAGAGAGAGAGAGAGAGAAAGAGAGAGAGTGAAGAGAGAGAGAGAGAGAGAGAGAGAGAGAGAGAGAGAGAGAGAGAGAGAGAGAGAGAGAGAGAGAGAGAGAGAGAGAGAGAGAGAGAGGACCAAAAATCTATTCCATTAACACCTCCACTTCTATTCGCTCTCCACCATCACCATCCTCTCGCACCTCGCTGACTTGTCTTTGACACATATTCTCTCTGCAATGCACGCGTGCACACACACACACACACACACACACACACACACACACACACACACACACACACACACACACACACACACACACACACACGCACACGTACACACACACAAACACAAACGGGTCCCTTTCGTGTGTGGTGTTTCTGTTGGAAGCTTACCTGGTCAAAATTGGCGTAAAACCGCTTGCAAATATACAATATTGTTTCCGTTTATTTTTCGGTACACGTTAGGGATCGGGGCTGGCCATAAAACCATTGAAAGGGTGATTTACGTCCAGAGCATTTAGAGTTAAAAACAAGTATCTTATTGCAGGAGTTTAATAGGCGCTTGTTGATTGAGTTGGCTCCCTATTTACTCTATTCTCGCGGCTAGCAGACGTCATTCCTGCTTGTATTTTTCCTTTGGTAAGGACTGTAGTGCACCTTATTTAATCCTTCCATACTT
>NC_134810.1:36035289-36037789 GCF_046742065.1 Oratosquilla oratoria
CGGTCATCCTTTATTTTTATTTTGAGTGAAAATCTAGAAGTGTTTTAGTTTGCTACTTTTTCCGAGTAATAACATCAATCAATTTGCATGTAGATTCTAGCAAACCACACCGAGACAACCTTAGGCTGGACCGTCTGAATTGAGTCTAACAACTTCTAATCCATCCCATAGCTCCCCATTCAAGTAGATAAACATCAATCATATCTTTTATATAACTTTCTTATCTTTTTCTTTCATATATTTTTCATTATTTTCTATTCTTTTATTCTTCTTTTCTTTTTATTCTTTATCATTATTATTATCAATTTATTATCTATCACCATCTTTTTCCTTTATCAATGCTAATTATTCTATTATAGTTTTCTTATCGTTTTTATTATAGTTTATCATATATCTTTTCTTGATAAATTCTAAATATTTCATTATCGTTTTCATATCATTCTTATATTTTCTTACCATAGTATTTCCTATGAACATGTAATCTATCAAAGAAACTAACATGACACATCTAAAACATAAGTAATTTAACATAACACAGAATAAAATGGGGAAAAGAACATATCGTCTCAAATCTGCTTCGAAAAGGATTACAGATTCTAAAAAAGAAAAAAAAATCCTCGTGAATATGTCATAGCTTATTCCTTTCTTATCATAGTATGTACTATGAAAGTCAAAGTGTAGTTTTTCAAAGTAACTAACATGACATATATAAGACATAAATCACTTAACGTAACACAGAACAAAAGGGGGAAAAGAAAATCTCATCTCAAATCTGCTTCGAAAAGGATTACAGATTCTAAAAAAAAAAAAAAAAAAAAAAAATCCTCGTGAATACGTCATAGCTTATTCTCTGAAGACCTCCCTCGGCTCTCCAGTATTGAGCCAATGACCTGGTGACCTGCCCATCTCCCTCGAGGAAAGATTTTTCCCCTGATTTATAAATTCCTCCGTCGACGTCATTCGGTGACTCCATTTAATCATACTCTCCCTCCTTTTCCTTCCTCCCCTCCTCCTCCTCCTCCTCCTCCTCCTCCTCCGCCTCCTCCTCTCCCCTCAGCCCCGTTTCGGTGCCTTCTCCTCCCCGCCCATCCTCCTCCAGCACCGTTTTCTCTCTCTTCCTCAGACCCTTCCCTATTCTTTTTTTTTATTTTATTTTTATTTCCCTCACCTCTTTGCTTTCGGAACTCCCTTCCTCCCTCCCCTTCTCTCTCCTCTCTTCCCTTCTCTCGCCTCTTCTCCCATCCCATCCCCTCCTTTCTTGTAGCTTCCTGTCTTCTCCTTCTCTTCTCTTCCCTTCTCTCGCCTCTCCTCCCATCCCCTTCTTACTTGTATCCTCCTATCTTCTCCCCTCGCTACCCTCCTCTTCCTCACCTTCCCTCCCCTTCCTCCTCTTCTTCCCTTCCTCCTTTCCTCTCGTTCCTTCCTTCACCTCCTCCCCTTCTTTCCCCATACTACTCTAATCCCTTCGATTTATGGATTTTGTTGTGGCTAACAAGAAGCAATCTTATTCAGTTAAGGGGATAGACTTTGGTCTGAGGATGATTTTTGATCAATCGAGAGATCCATCAGGCAGAAGCTTCCTCTCTCAGTTGAATAAAATCGTCTTCTGTCAACCAGAACAAAATACACAAAGTACGCCACCTTAATGACGTAGTCTAAGGCTTTCTCATCGGGGCAGACTCCACAGTGTTACTTCTGGTTTTTACTCCAAGCGATTTTATTCAGACAAGTCGTGGTCTGGAAAACCAGAATTATCTCGAAAAATCACTTAAATCTTAGTTCCACTTTATATATCTATTTCTATTCAAGAGCAGGCAGCTCTCTTCAGCTGAGAGAGACCAATCATTTCGACGCTATGACGTACATGATATATCTTATTTTGGTTGAGAAAAGGCGATTTCAATAAGCTGGATGAGGTTTCGCGACTTTTATTTTATTATTTTTCTTAATATATTTGTTTTATTTTTTATCATTGATATTTTTTAGTTTCCTGAGATTCATCCTAGGGGACTCTCTCTCTCTCTCTCTTTCTCTCTCTCTCTCTCTCTCTCTCTCTCTCTCTCTCTCTCTCTCTCTCTCTCTCTCTCTCTCTTTTTTCTAGGAAGACGTTTAATCACACGACGCTATTTTGGACCTCTGGAGTTGGCCCCTCTTCCCTTTCCAGTCCGGATGATTACTCCCAAACTGAATGAAATCACATCTCCTCCCATTCACTCCCTCACTCCTTCACTCCCTCCCTCCCTCCCTACCCACCCTCCCTTCCTTCCTCTTACTCACCCTTCCTCTATCTCCACCTCCCTCCCTCCCTCCCTCCCTTCCTCCCGTCTCCTACCCTTACTCCCTTCCTCTCTTCCTCCCTCTCCTCCTTCCACTCTTCCCTTACCCTCCCTCCCTCCTCTCCTCTTACTCTCACTCCCTCCCTCCCTCCCTCCCTACCCACTTACTACTCACCCTTCCTTCCTCCTACCCTCCATCCTCTACACCCTCCCTCCTCTCCTCC
>NC_134810.1:36040289-36050289 GCF_046742065.1 Oratosquilla oratoria
AACCTAACCTAACCTAACCTAACCTAACCTAACCTAACCTAACCTAACCTAACCTAACCTAACCTAACCTAACCTAACCTAACCTAACCTAACCTAACCTAACCTAACCTAACCTAACCTAACCTAACCTAACCTAACCTAACCTAAACTAACCTAACTTAACTTAACTTAACTTAACCTAACCTAACCTAACCTAAACTAACCTAAACTAACCTAACCTAACCTAACCTAACCTAACCTAACCAACCCTGTAAGTAGGATGAAAATCAAGGAAACGACTACTAAATCTATCCTGGTACCAAGCGAATCTATTCAGCCCTAAACTGTCGCTAAATATTTTTTGGGGTTTAGAAAATTTGTAGGCATTTATTTTGTTTATTCTGTTTGTCAATGGAGGGTTTTCTTCATCTGTAGACAACTCCTGAATTCCAAAGATATATAGTTAAACTTGAGAAATATTTTCTGAAAAGTAATGTGAACCACAGCTTTGACTTGATGTTTGACTGTAAACGGCGTTTTTCTTATTTATTTATTTATCTATTTATTTTTTTATTTTTTTTTCATTTTTTTTTTTGCAGGGGGAAGTTTAGCCCATTTCCTTCTCTGCTTCTCCAAACTTCTTCTCCTCCTCCTGTTCTTCCTATTTATCTAGCCTTCTCCTCATGCCCACTCCTGCTCCTTTTTCTCTTCCTTAGCCTACTCCTCTTCCTTCTCCTCCATCTCATCCCCTTCCTCCTCCTCTTTTTCCTCCTCCTTATCCTTCTCTGTAACAGACTCTTCCCCTAGCTCAGTGTCAGAAACAGGCCCTCGTAGTTACTCTCCTCGCAGAACTTCTCCATTATTGTTGTAAGCGACTTTAGACCTCTTCAACACGTTTGCGTACCCGCCCCCCCCATAAAAAAATAATAAATAAAATAGGATTTAGATAAAATAAAATAAAATAAAATAAAATAAAATAAAATAAAATAAAATAAAATAAAATAAAATAAAATAAAATAAAATGAAATAAAACAAAATAAAAATCAAATCAAATCAAATCAAATCAAATCAAATCAAATCAAATCAAATCAAATCAAATCAAACCAAATCAAATAAAAAATAAAAATAAAAAAGAATAAAATAAATAAAATAAAATAAGATAAAAAGATAAAATAAAACACAATAAATACAATAAAAAAAATAAAAATGCGTTCTGGCTGGAGTGGCAGGTAATTCTCTATATCTGACATAGTGTCTTTATCTACTAAGAGTCCACT
Source organism: Oratosquilla oratoria (assembly GCF_046742065.1). NCBI lineage: Eukaryota > Metazoa > Arthropoda > Malacostraca > Stomatopoda > Squillidae > Oratosquilla > Oratosquilla oratoria. The sequence continues at coordinate 36,041,546 of NC_134810.1, forward strand.
TTGAAGCGAAGTCACCTCCTTACCCAGAATAAAGTCCTTTAAGTGCGTCGTTATGCTGAAGAAGCCAGTGTCCACCGGATAATTCAAATGGAAATATATGCTCTCTCTCTCTCTCTCTCTCTCTCTCTCTCTCTCTCTCTCTCTCTCTCTCTCTCTCTCTCTCTCTCTCTCTCTCTCTCATCCTTGACAACCAAAAGTTATAGTGCTGGCTCAGAGTGCAACGAGGCAGGTTTTTTTTTCAGCCCTGGGCGGGACTCAAATTCGGGTCACTGAGTTACCACTTTACAACGGTACTATTGCACCGCATGGTTGCACGCGCTCGCGCGCGCGCGCGCGCGTGTGTGTGTGTGTACGTGTCTATATATATGTGCATGTGCTCGCATTAATAAGTATATGTATATGCACGCGCATATAAATGCGCGAACGTAAATACGAGCATGTATGTGTTTGCAAGCACAGGCCGTTGTGTATTCGTGTGTGTACATACTGTATACACTCATAACCCTGTGTCACCATCTCCCTGTGTGTAACCCCACGATAAGATTAACTGACCACTTAATTTAATTCCGCTTCAATTCACATCATTCAAATATTAGAAAGAAAGAATCAGAAAAGTACATTTTACGTGTCATAGAGAACTCAATCATTAAAAGATTCTCATATGACGATAATCATCTAAACAAGTTTAACCACGTAGCTTAACTACCTCTCTCTAGGATTACTCTAGATTAAATCGTATTAGGCGTAGATTAAGCAGTGTTAGACGGAATGACTAAACTGAGTTAGTTAAATAAAGAGATCAAAGTGAGTGTTAGATAAGGAATCTAATCCTCGATATACGAAGATACAAAGACGTTCATATCATCATCTAATGGCCCCCCTGTGAGACTATCTCATCTTTTCGACACCCAAGCCGCCCACTGCTTCCGTCAGACCCTAATTTCCCTTCAGGACCCCGAATTAGCCCTCATTTACCCTCTCCCTCGCCCCTCGTCTCCCCATTGTATGCCAATTGCTAAAAAAATACCCCTCCGCTACCTGTGTTCAGATTTTTTTTATCCTCATTTGTTATTTTTCCTTGTGCTCTCCATTATCGTGTTTCCCTTCTTTCTCATCTGTGTGTGAGTGTGTGGAAACGGGTGTAAGGTTATATATATATGTGCGTGCTTCCGTGCGTACGTGTGTGAGTGCGTGTGCGTATGCGTGCGTGTGTGTGTGAGTGCGTGTGTGTATGTGTGTGAGTGTGTGTGTGTGTGTGTCTGTATGTCTGTGTGTGTATGTGTGTGTATGTGTATGTGTATGTGTGTGTGTGTGTGTGTGTGTGTGTGTGTGTGTGTGTGTGTGTGTGTGTGTGTGTGTGTGTGTATGCATATATATTCTCTTTTAGGCAGAGGAAGTCGAATAACACAGCTACTTAACATTATATATCTTTTATTAATCTCTTTCTATTTGTTTTACAACTTTAATCGTTACGATAAGAGGTCCCCAAGAGCATACCAAAGAAGTTGACATTTACGATCTTTTCATCCATCTCGAGAAACATTTTCTTAGAGAATAGTGTTTCATCCTGTATGTTTATTATTCGTAATTGTCAACGATTGTCACTAAGAGAGGTGAGCAACTCTGCTCTGACTTTGTAGTAGTCAATGTGCCTCTTCGAGAATCATTCGTGGATGGGCTCTCCTTCTCCGGTTCCGCAGGATATGAAGTTCTGTCACTCGCCAGTTCATTTCCGGTTTCATAACTGCGTGGGATTTGCTTTTATGATCTAATATGTATGTGTGTGTGGGGGGGGGGACTGGGTACTCCTTGTTATTCTTATGTATGATAGAGTTCTACTGTATACATCACTATAACCACATCACCATTCCCATAAATCATGTGAGCGGTGTCACAATCATCACCCAGACATTCTATCGCTAGACGACATCCGCTCTGACAGGAAAGCTGACCCAGCACTTATCAAGCACTCGGAACCAAGATACACACACAGACATACGAACGCACACATAGATGCGGTCAATCGCCAATTCCGAATAACACACGACAAATATTATACACTATTAAAAAGGGATATAAGAAATAATTTATGAACTAACAACAACCATGTAAAGGGCCGGATTTTCCTATTAAAATTGTTTTCAAGGTGACTAAAGAGCACCTCAGAATTCTACAGACTCGGCACTTCCGCCCCACAAAAACGGAGTGCAGAGCTCCAGGAGCGGTCGGTGTCTGACGTGCCCTGTGTATCATAGTGTAGAGAACTGTGCGTGAACTGTGTAAATAAAGTGAAGAAACTGAACATTGTGATTTGTAACCCCAGGGGGGTTGGTTACATTCTGGAGGCAGCATAAACCGCATCCCATTTCCTCCAAAGAGACTAGTACCTTGAAACCACCTGATTCTATTCAGCCCCAAGCAAGCCAGCCACGCCCACCATTGAGAAGGACGAGACTTCTGCCTACGTAGCAGACATCGCCTGCCTTTGACTTCTCATCAACCGCACCAATACACAAGTACACAATAACGGGCATCGTCATCACCGACTCCAAACTACCTAAAAGCTTATAAAGGTAACACTAATAATTCTATCCACCATTCTTACTATTTTATTATATTAATATTCTCGTCTACCCCCTAAAATCCCCCTGATACTCGCTTTTCTTTTCCATTCCATGAGAGCATCATACACCTAGACTTCATGTACCCAACCATAATCAACCCCATATAGAGGAAATAGCTCCATCAATTAACGTATATCACCAACAACCCATGCTGAATTTCATCCAAGAATCTTACGTCTGGTAACACCCAATCTACGGACTGCGACAGCCACACCTAACGGTAGCTGCACAGCTACCTACGCTTACAATTATAATTTACATTTATAAGGATGAAACAACTGCTCCTACTCCCCCTCCTCGTCCACTTCTCACTCAGCGTACCCATACTGATACCAGGAGCAATCGTCAACAAACAAGGCCATACCGCATGCGTAGAAGACTCCATCATGGTAAAGATGCGGATATCACCCCAATTGTTACTAAACCCCCATCATGGAAATTCACAAGGACCTATTCCAAATACAGCAACAAATCTCCACCCAAATAACCAACACCACAAACCAAAACAACGACATTTCAACAACACTATACAACAACGTCAACGCCCTACACGAGAAAATGAACAACATCAGAGACACAATATACCACCTCCCCAACCGCGTAACTGAAATTCCAAAGACCAAAAGACGCAAACGTGGTCTGTTAAACTTTTTGGGAATTATATCAAAATCCCTATTCAGGACTGCAAACAGAACAAGATATACAAACAGTTCACTCACACATAGGAAATATAACAAAGGTACTATACCAAGAGGGAAAGTTAACCAACCTAAACTCTAAAAACATCGAGCTCCTCGCGACCTCAATAGATTCGGCAATTGACAAGATCAATCATCTCACCACATTCACAACATCCCGGTTAACCAAGATCACCCAATCACAAACAGCCCTTTTCCTTCTCCACCATCTAAATGAACTCGACAAACAACTAGACAAGTTGATAGATCATAGCAATCTGGTACAGAGCGACATTTGGAACGCCCACGCAGGTATAGTCACCTCTCAAATGATCACCCCAACCCAACTTACTCAAACACTACGACAAGCTCATAATACATTGAATCTCACCCCCTTCTTCCTCAAGAACGAAATACAACACTACTACCCCATCCTAGCATCAACTATCTTTCAAGAATCTATCCTTATCCACATACCTATGGACCCGATCAAGAGATTCTCCCTTTGGGAAATTTACCCCTTTCCCTACCCTTACCAAAACCGCACCATGACCCTCAATATGCCAACCTCCACCATCCTAAAATCAACTGATGGACAATGGATAACCCTTACCTTCCCAGAAACCATGGCAACCTGCAAGACAGCACGTCCAAACTTCTATATCTGCCCAGCTTACCCATTCCATTTCCAACTAACCAAATCCCAACCTTGCCTCTCAGAACTCACAACACCCAAAGTCAACCTTTCCGAGACATGCAACTTTCGCTTTTCGGACAACACTCAAATACACCACATCCACGTAGGAAATAAACACTTCATATTTCTCCCCCACCCCACAATAGTATCCGTAATATGCCTACACAAACCACCCTCCCACCATAAGATCAACGGCTCTATCACCCTACCAGACACCTGTCACATCTATATGATGGACTCAATGCTCCTACCTAACCAACTCCACTACCAAGGCACTCTAAACACCACCCACAATCTAGGTCCCATAACCCAACTAACACTCCCACCCCTCCCTAAGATCCCCGATACCATCCTCCCAAGTGAGATAGACATGGTACGTCTCCTAAACAAATCAACTACCCTTGATATAGACTCTTTAGATCTACACTATAAAATCTTACCCTATACCTCCACTGCCCTCTCAATCTTAATCATCATTTTTATACTAATAATACTAACAAAATACTTTTGCATGAAATAAATGCTTAAAACATGTTTTCCCAAATTGTTGTAAACCTAGGATAAGTTTTATCTTGTGTCTCACCAATATCTTACCACAGATAGTGCCATACAAACTCACAGATAAGAGTTTCTAAAAAAAAACATACTATAGTGCCATACAAACTCACAGATAAGAGTTTTTCAAAAAACATACTATAGTGCCATACAAACTCACAGATAAGAGTTCTCAGAAATAATATAAAAGTGTCACACAAACTCATAGATAAAAGTTGAAAAAATATATAAATACTGGTGAAACACAACCATATTCCCCATTCAGAGGCACAACATCACATACCCATTATTTCTTGTTCAACATGTCCTCTTGGGACCCTTATAATCAATTCAACATCACCCCCCCCTTCTCCACGTATAACCACCCAAAGATTTTGTGTCTCTGACTATATAACTATATATATATATATATATCAATATTATATTTGTTAACCATGTACCATTAGGTGCCGGGTGCCACCTAACCCCAGGGGGAGGGCGATATGTATACATCACTATAACCACATCACCATTCCCACAAATCATGTGAGCGGTGTCACAATCATCACCCAGACATTCTATCGCTAGACGACATCCGCTCTGACAGGAAAGCTGACCCAGCACTTATCAAGCACTCGGAACCAAGATACACACACAGACATACGAACGCACACATGAATACAACAGTACTGAATGCATGCTTAGAAATCAGATAAGTTTCTTATATGATCGTCGGCAACTTGACCGGCCGGTTTTTATCAGGATTTAGATTTTACGTTTTTTGTTTGTAAATACATACATACACATATACATACATACATACATACATACATACATACATACATACATACATACATACATACATACATACATACATACATACATACATACATACATACATACATACATACATACATACATACATACATACATACATACATACATACATACATACACACATACACACATACATACACACATACACACATACATACATACATACATACATACATACATACATACATACATACATACATACATACATACTAGAATATGCTGCAAACTAGAATATGCTGCAACACTGTGGGCACCTAACAGAAAGGAGAACATAAGGAAATTAGAAAGAACCCAAAGAGCAGCGACAAAAATGGCACCTACACTGTCGAATCTGACATACGAACAAAGATTGGAGAAATAACATCTGTCAACACTGGTACAGAGAAGAGAAAGAGGTGGTTTTTTGACCATTTACAGAATTATGAAAGGGATGGAAATTCTCGATAGAGACGACTTATTAAAGTGGGACAGAAGAGAAACAAGAGGACACGAAAAGAAACTAAAGAAGGACAGTTACAGAAGAGACCTGAAAAAGAATAGCTTCCCACATAGAGTGATTGATGTCTGGAACAAACTAAATGGAGAAACAGTGAGTGCCAAAACTATACATGAATTTTATGAATATACTGGATGAGGAGAGATACGAAAACGGGTCACTACGAGCATAGCTCTTGTCCCGTAAAATACAACTAGGTAAATACATACATACATACATACATACATACATACATACATACATACATACATACATACATACATACATACATACTGTACATATATAGCGCTCGAAAACAACGGCGGTAGCACATATTCAAGGAAAAACTGTGCGGTTAAGTGTGAACGCCTCCACTGACTTACACTGTAACTGAGCCGCCTCGGTTGTAACCGGTAGTGTGAACAGGGCCTTACTATATCCATTGCTGACTAATGCTTATGTAGGCCTTTGTAATTCCGCGAGCGTGACTGCCCATACTGAACAGTGTGTGAGTGTTCTACGGTTATATGCGTTGATGATTGAGCTTAGTCACCGATGTGGTCGTTCTTTATTGCTGTCGGGGCAAAGTCCTTTATAACTTGTTTGTCTAATGTTACGTTGAACAAACAAATAAGGATTTTAACGTTAGAGTAAAATAACGCATAGTATAAAAACGGGCCAATTGTTCGGTTTGATTTTTTGAACATGTGATAATAATCATACAATTTAATGGGACAATGCTTAGAAAATTGTAACTAACAATACAGTGATAGAAAAAAAATATAATTGAACCTTGTTATATTTAGAATAAATTTATCACATTATAAGTGTATACTGAGAACTGTACAAGTTAGATGATTTCGTTGTCAATAGAATTGATAGTAAACTAGCAGACCGTGGAGATTGATGGACGATCTTTGATCATTGTCTAGGTTCTTTTCCCTTATCTCCCTCCCCTGTTCTCCCTTCTCCTCCCTCCTTCGATGTTTCCCCAACCATCCCTCCCCCTCTCTATTACCAACCATTCCCATTCGAAGCAGGGTTTCTTGTTTTATTCGAGGAAAAGACTTACAACTGCTTTCATCTGCACGGTGCCTGTTTTATAGTGTATAGGAGACAGTTCCTTTGTACTGATATTTCTATTTTTTTATTTTATGAATAAGATACACATATATTCTTCTGTCAGTTAGAAGTTCAATATTCTTTGGTTAATCCTAATATGGCTTGCCTTTAACAAGGAATTTTAACTGAAGGCTTCCACTTGTCAAACATTTTACGGTGATATTCTTAAAAAAAATCTTTCCTTATATAAAGCTTATATAGATCCTTTAGAAGGGAAAGATTCCAAGGATTTTTTCAAGAATACCATCGTAAGATTCTTACGGTAGTATTCTTAAAAAGGAAGTCCTTCCTTATATAAATCTTTCCCTTCCAAGGACTTATATAAGATTTATATAAGGAATTTTTTTTTTTTAAGAATACCACCGTCATCTAGAGTAGACTCCAGTTTCATCACGCTGAGCCTTGCGAAAGATTTTGAGTTTAATTTCCAGTGACGGTAAATAATTGTGTTCAACCAAGAGACCAAATTGGTTCTACGAGTTTACGTTATCACAATGGGATATTCTTTCTCCGACTGATGGATCAGATTTGCAGTTCGCAGCTTTCGAGGAAGAATCTGATACGATGATACCTCCAGCATATCAAATGTCATTCTAAGTATTTATGTTTGGAAAACCAAATATTTAGCCATAATGATTTTATGGCGAAAAAAATCTTGAAGGTACACTTCAAGTAACCTCTGTTTACTTGAAGGCTGTGATAACGCCTTTTCCCATTTTCTCTCTGTACAAGTATTTATATTCCCGTTTTCTTCGTCTCACTGTAGTTTATTCAGCTGTGAATGGGTCCCCGACCTTAGATTATGAAATGACTCCTTCCATTTTGAAACTAACATGACCTTTATCAAAGGTCACGTGGTGATGACCTTCAGATATCTATCGACCTGTAGTTTCTGGTATTCAGTGACTCCAATGAGACCAGGACTTCATGTCAGATTCAGGAGCGTAAGTTATGAATGTCATCTCTTCTACTGATCTCTCGAAAGGCCGTCAGCACTCAATCAGGGATTTATTTCTCCTTAATAAAATTGTCTGTCGTTAAAAGTAACAAAACCAACTAATGACGCCGTTGCAAACGTCCATTTTGGTTAATCTAAGTAGATCACTTATTATGTTTTAAGCCTATTTTGCTAGAGGCTCCTCTAAGCTATATAAATAAAAAAAGCTATCGAAAATCTCTTTGCTCTGACAAATTTGTCATAGATAACTGTTCACGGTTAAAACGTACACATTTCGAAACTAAATTCACGCAATATGACAAGAATATATTTATTTTAGCATTCTTCCATGCCATGCGGAGTAACTAAAGTTACATGTTGGATATAGATGACTTAACATCTCAGAATATGCCGGGCGTAGATAGTGTCAAACTTCCTTGATTGTCGCAGCAATGTTTTCTGTTTGTCATGAATTACCTCAATCAAATTCATCTTTCCACTCATCTTATGCACCACTCCCATTATGTAAAGCATCTACCGTCCCATATGTTCGTGGGTAAAAGAAATTAATGATAAAATACAATAAATAAAATAAATAAATCAATAAGTAAATAGTTAAATAAATGAATAAATAAATGAATAGATAAACAAATAAACAAATAAATAGATTAATCAATTAATAAAATCAATAAATGCATAAATAAGATAAACATAAATGAGTAAATAAATAGAAAATAAATAAATAAATAAATAAATAAATAAATAAATGAATAAAACAAACAAAACAAACACAAAAAACAAAAAAGCATCGCAGCATCAGATAAGCATGTAGCTCACTAGT
>NC_134810.1:36055289-36060289 GCF_046742065.1 Oratosquilla oratoria
TAATAAATTCTGTTACTCTGAGTCCAGTGTTTCGAAATTTTTCCGATATATATATATATATATATATATGTAGAGACATTGGGACAAATTATGGGAAAGGTGGAGGGGGAAACACGGGTCTTTATCTGATTATCGAGTTTATTCCTGACCGGTTTCGCTTTACAATAGCTATTGTAAAGCGAAACCGGTCAGGAATAAACTCGATAATCAAATCAAGAGCCGTGTTTCCCCCTCCACCTTTCCCATATATATATATATATATATATATATATATATATATATATATATATATATATATATATATGTTATACATATATATATATATATATATATATATATATATATATATATATATAATGATAAATAGATAAATAAATGAATAAGTAAATAAATAAAATTTATAATAATATAAATGATAATAAATGAAATAAGTAAATAGATAAATAAGTAAGGTTAAATGATAATCAAGGAAATAATAAACAAACAGACAAATAATAAACAAATGAATAATATAAAATAAATGGCAGGTATTACAGCATCTCGATTAGGTGTTTACCTAATCGAATCTTAAAGCTTCGAACTGAACTACATTGCACTGCATCTGCAGGAAGTTTATGCCATTCATTAACTACACAATTTGCGAAGTTGTTTCTACCCACTTCCAAATTAAACCTATTTCCTGGTAGTTTGAGAACGTTATTTCTTGTCGGATTATTATTCAGTGTGAACATTTTGTCACTTTTGATGTTGCCAATTCCCTTTAGAATCTTAAAGACCTGTATTAAGTCATCTTTGAGTCTACGCCTTTTTAGTCGATTTTCGTATGATTTGTTTTTTATATCTGGAATCAGTTTTGTGGCTCGCCGTTGAACTTTTTCCAATCTATCAACGTCTTTAATGAGATTCGGAACACGAAACACCAACATATATGATCGTTTTCTTTTTATCGAAATGAACGCCATATGAGGACAGAGCCTTTATTAGCACGAGCTCTCGCTTGTTACAGTTTTTTTCAAGTACATAGTCGTAATACACATGACTGAGATTAAACAAGAAGAACTGAGGGAACAAGGGGAGGGAGGGAGAGGAAAGGAGGTAGGGGGAGGGGGGCATTGAATAATAGGAAAGGTTAAGGAGAAGGTGGACCAAATGTCTGGGAACAGAAAGGTGAATATGACTGGGCCATACACAACATGGACAATAAGATAATATTCTTTTCCATCTGAAGACTTTCTTGAGGATTTTGTTATTGCGTGATTAAGACGACTTCATCATGCAGATTCGGGACATAATGAGATCTTTGTAGACAAAAACCTTTTGAAATACCTTCTCCTCGGTACGATTATTGCTCAACGATGATCGTTCATGGCTCAACGATGATCGTCAGACGATTGACCAGAGCACTAATTCTTTGTTTTTGAATGGGAATGTTTTGCTTCGAGATGTAAAGTACGAAACTGATCATCTTAACCGAATTTACCAACGCGCTTACCCAAATATGATGCCAGGTAGTAGGATGGGCGTCACACACCATTGGCTATGGTAGGCTTATATTCGCACGGAAGATGACGTATCTTTAAGACGAACAAAATTGTCTTATGGAATTCAAAACAAATTATACAGAGGAAGTCATCAGCATGAAAAGGGTCAGTAATAACTACATTGTGACAATATTCTGTAAGAGAACTAAATACACTCATTAAATCACTAAAGTACAACTATGGTCATATACGTGAAAAACTTATCTATAAACAACTACACAAGCATGTTATCCTCAGCAATTAAAAAAAAATAGACATACATTTATAAACATTAGAAAGTGTCTGAATCACTAAAGGAACAACAATTAAAAAACAAAAAACAGAAAAATATCCTTACAGTTTACAATATTTTGTAAAACCCAAGTCAACAAGACTTGCACGCCACATAAAAATATTTTGAGGAGGTGGGCGGGGTTCTATGATGAAGGAATTACTCACTCGTTTTCTGATTTTGACCGCAGGTCCTTCCTTAACTCTTCTCGTTCTCGTTCTTGGGAACCTTGAGGGCTCTCACTCACCTTCTGCAACAGAAAAGGTCGAGGTTATTTCAAACAATCAAGAGGAAACAAGAGTCAATAACATATGATTTATGAGCGCATTTATGTGTGTGTGTGTGTGTGTGTGTGTGTGTGTGTGTGTGTGTGTGTGTGTGTGTGTGTGTGTGTGTGTGTGTGTGTGTGTGTGTGTGTGTATGTGTGTGTGTGTGTGTGTGTGTATGTGTGTGTGTGTGTGTGTGTGTGTGTGTGTGTATGTGTGTGTGTGTGTGTGTGTGTGTGTGTGTGTGTGTGTGTGTGTGTGTGTGTGTGTGTGTGTGTGTGTGTGTGTGTGTGTGTGTGTGTGTGTGTGTGTGTGTGTGTGTGTGTGTGTGTGTGTGTGTGTGTGTGTGTGTGTGTGTGTGTGTGTGTGTGTGTGTGTGTGTATGCGTGATTCACCATGGTCTTGGAAACGTGTTGCACTCGTGGTCGACAGCTATTTCCTTTCCGGAAGAGAGCTCAGAGCTCATATATGACCCATCTATGGGTAATGCTGTGACCTTACACGTACACACACACACAACTCTCTGCCCAAGAGATTTGGAGTAACGACTCGCAGCGCAACGATACTGATTTTTTTCAATTTTGGGCGGGATTCGATCCCGAACCGCCGTAGTGGCGGCCGGGAACTCTAACCACTGCGCCATCGAGTCGGGTGTGTGTATGTGCGTGTGTGTATGTGTACGTGTGTGCATAAATATCGTTTTTTGATAATCAGTTTTATTCCCCATTGGAAAATGCTTCTTGTGTTCCATCTTCTACCATTATGGCGACAGAAGTTATAATTCCCAGTTGAATGAAAGTCAGTGACCATTTCCCTAAACACATAAACAGTTTCTATTACAAATTTCCTTTTTGCTGCGCAAATCGAGTCTGGACTGCAGAGAAATCTCTCAATCCCAAACCTATCACCTTCGGAAGTGCACGAGCTGACCAATGATAAGATTTCGTTTCGTCTCCCTCCGAGAATCGAACTCGGACTCTTACGATAAAATGCCTCGACCGAGATGCGATGTAGGAATAGTGGAGACAGGAGATGGGAAAGAAAAAGTCGAGAATAATAAGGAATGAAATGAAGAGAACGCAGAGAAAGAAGAGACGTAGGAGGAGGCTGGAGAAGAATAGGAAGAGAAGTATGAAGAGAAGTTTTAAAGGAAAGTTAGCGGAGAAAAATGAGGTTGCAGTGAGAGAAATATATGAGAGAAATGAATAAAAAAGATGGAGTAAGAAGAGACTGAGATGAAGGTGGAGGTGGTGGTGGAGGAGGAGGAGGAGGAGGAGGAGGAGGAGGAGAGGGAGGAGGAGGAGGAGGGGGAGGAGGAGGAGGAGGAGGAGGAGGAGGGGAGGTGGAGGAGGAGGAGACTGAGATGGAGGTGGAGGTGGGAAGAGGAGGAGGAGGAGGAGGAGGAGGAGGAGGAGGAGGAGGAGTAGTAGTAGGAGGTGGAGGTGGTGGTGGAGGAGGAGGGGGTGGAGGAGGAGGAGGAGGAGGAGGAGGAGGAGGAGGAGGGGGAGGAGGAGGAGGAGGAGGAGGAGGAGGAGGAGGAGGAGGAGGAGGAGGAGGAGGAGGAGGAGGAGGAGGAGGAGGAGGAGGAGGAGGAGGAGGAGGAGGAGATAACAAGAGTGTCCTGCGGCGGGAGTTCCTCTACATCTTCATCTCCCGAGGGAGTACATTCAGGGTCAAAAAATCGACAACACATTGTGTCAACACAACATTGACCCCATCAGTGCTGTGTGACGCAAAGTTTTTTCCTGTCAGCCAGTTAAAGATGGCGGCACACTAAGCATTTCTCACTAGCATGCTACTTGCTTTTGCTATTTAGTTTGGGTAGAAACGACTTCGGTTACTATCTTTTGTTTTTTAAATTTCTAAATGTCAAGTTGCTCTTGCGTTATGCAGTGAGAAGCTGAACGACGAACTAAGAGGTATTTAAACCTAAGGGAATGTTAGACACACTGTTGAGATGTACTTACAGAAGTCTAGAATATTGTAACCGAAGTCATTTCAACCCAAACGAAATAGCAAAAGCGAGTAGCATGCTAGCCTAGCGTGTCAGCCACCTAAGAGGCGGACATAAGTTGAAATGAGGTCTTGAAGGGTCGAGACCCCGTGTGATTTCAATTTCAGTTTTTGATTGAATAATGTCGGGTTGAGACAAAACCAAAAATAACATAAAACCAAGAAATTCAAAAATCAAAAACCAATTCTTCGTTAACATCAGTCAAGGGAATTTCAGTCAAGTGAGAAATGGTTATAAGAGGAATTCGTAATCCTTTGCATTACTTATGAAGAGAAGGAGAGATAATACATAATCCGTAGAAATTCTAGGAAGCCATTTTTCCTGCATATCCACGACATTAGAATCTTGCATTTCCTCCACACACACACGCGCACACACACACACACACACACACACACACACACACACACACACACACACACACACACACACACACACACACACACACACACACACACACACACACACACACACACACACACACACACACACACACACACACACACACACACACACACACACACGTATACACAGCTAATAAAATTAAATCTGGGCAAGATCTGTTTTTGAGATGGTATTGTAGTCAAGTCTCCTCGTGTAGAGAAATTAAGACGAAATATTCATTCTTCAGGGGATTGGCGGAAAACAAGAGACCAATTCTCTTCCGGAGGGAAAGAAGTTTACTAAAGGAACCAAGATTTGGTATTACAGAAACTCTCCTGAGGACTTTAGGTAAAGTGAAGCAGTGTTGCCAACTGTGATCTATACCAGTTCCCACAAATGAGAGAAAATTTTCCCCCAAAATTCCTACAAGGAAACCTGGATTTCCACATTTCGTTTTCCACAAAAAAGGAATTATTATATACACAAATAAGTTCATTGCAACATATAATTTGCTCACAAAACAT
>NC_134810.1:36065289-36075289 GCF_046742065.1 Oratosquilla oratoria
GGACTTTATTCAGTTTATCCTTTACCCATATCTTCACCAGAACATTTTATAAACGAAATGTTAGAGTACAGACTTATCAAACTTCTTTCATCTGCCAATAAATGGTGAACGATAATATATTTGATCTCTTCTATGTAGATATGTAAAGATATAAAATGTCTGTCTCCGTGATATTTAACTATATCTGTTATTGGCGACTTATGTCCATATCTAGTTGTCACTGAGCGATATTTTTTACTTAAAGTAACTCACCCCCCTACCACCTACTACCTACCACCTACCACCTACCACCTACCACCTACCATCTACCACGACCACCACGATCAGTGAAAGTGCTTTAATCATCTCGATTATGTATGAAATTGACAGTTGTCGACAAGTCTATCAATGGTGATTAAATGACCTACACATAGACAATTGCTCCCTCTCTTCCTTTCCTCCCCCGCTCTCCGGGTCTTCCTATTTATTTTCAGATATGTTTTCCACTTGACTGATTGATTGATTGATGTTTACCACGAGTACGTACTTGATAAATCTGTAACATACGAAAATAAATTCTCCATCTTGACATGGTGTTTATCTTAATAAACATCTCAATTATCCCATTCATTCTCATCTTTATTCTGACTGCCGTCATGTGATTTTAATCAAACAAGTTCAAACATCTGTCCAGGGAAAGGATCTTTGCTTCGAGCAACTCATCTAGCTCTTCATGTTGTTTTAGTCTCCCTTATCTGGGCCTCAAGTGAATGTCAAGGACAGGCTACAAATATCTCACATTCATTTGGATGTTCTGTCGATGGATGTTTGTACAGCGTTTCTAAAAATGTCTGTTGGATGTCTGGCCGTCACGTTTAAATGTATTACATTCCCCCAAAAATATTTATTCCTATTCTTATTGTTATGACAAACTTTCATGTCATGTAACTTCCTAAACTTCACTCAACTTTCTAACCTTCTCCCACGCTATTTCACGAACACAAAAATGACTATTTTTAGTCTTCTTTGCCTATTTTTGTCATTATTTTCTTATAATTCAGTTTAACGTCGCGAACTTCCCCTATCAGGAGGCTAGGATGGCGCCTCTTTTAGAGGACTTTCTAGTGTGGAATTTAATCAACCATGCTCTTGGTCCAACTCGATGGCGGTAGGGTTCGAACTGCCACCACCTCAACCTCCGCCGCAAGTAGCGACGCTCTAACCCGCTCGGCCAGCGGTGGAATGGGGAAAGAGTGGACGTTACAGAGTGATTTTGAACAACGCCATGAAATGTCAAAAAATGGTCTGTTTAACCAGTTAATAGAACAACAATATCAAACAAAACAACAATGTGCCAATCTAAGTACTTAAGAATCTTAATGGCCTTAGATTTGAAAGAACTGACATAACCAGTTTCAAAGACATAATCACCATCCTAAGGCTTCCACCTGTGTGTGGTAATGGATCAGTTGAAGGCCATTTACACGTTCAAACGGTTTGTCAAATCCGGTTTGTCAAACCCGGTTTGTCGAATATATGTTTGACAAACCGGATTTGACAAACCATTTGACCGTGGTAATGGCCCTTTACACAACGAGTAAATGTAGAGTCAAGGCAAATCGAGTACTTCTGGCTGCTAAATATCAGTTGAAGGCCATATACACGTTCAAACGGTTTGTCAAATCCGGTTTGTCAAACCCGGTTTGTCGAATAAATGTTTGACAAACCGGATTTGACAAACCATTTGACCGTGTTAATGGCCCTTTACACAACGAGTAAATGCAGAGTCAAGGCAATTAGAGTACTTCTGGCTGCTAAACACAGACCGGAAATTGAACCACGCACTTAATGAGACGGGCGGGATTGTCTCGTATACAATATATAGGCAGTGCACACACAGCAACGGTGACTCAAATCGTCCAGAACTGATCCTTCATAAGGAAAACTAACTGTATGTACGAGTTTCTCTATTAGATGTAATTGGTATGAAGCAACAAAAGACCAGTATGGTTAACAATGCTCGAGAAGTGGGTACATGAAACATCTATATTGACTAGCTAAGATAGAGGCATTATGAAATAGTTTGTAAAGCTTATTTAATACCACCAGGTTTGCGTTAAGCAGAGGTAACCGAGAAACGAATATGTGCTCGAGGGTAAACTTCGCAAGCTCAAAATGATGAGTTCGTTGATGTTCGAAGTACAATTCATCTTCCCACTCCTACGAAGTGGGAAGTGAGAAACCCCTGGTAGGGTAAGTCCAGTCAGTTGCGGTACACCTTTTTTTTTTTAGGACGACATTTGGGTCGCCTCCCAACCTGACCAGGGCTGTCGGGAACTAATACAAGAAACACGCGGTGGGCCCCGGGAATCGAACTCACGAATCCTTGGTCACGAGTTTGACACTGTATCTATTTGGCTATCATGGGGCCCATTCCAAGTACAGATTCTTCAAAGAGCAGATCGGCATGAAGCGGAAGAGCGACATGGTATCGTGAAGCACATAAAACATCTGAACTTCGATGGATTCACCATAGTCAACTTCGATCATTAACTTGATATGTAACGAAGATCATAATCTATAGACATACAAGTTAATTATTGTGATCAAAATTCCATCATCCACTTAGCCGTACAAGGAATTGCTCGTGATCTGAGACAGGTTCTTTGTGTAGATACTAAACAAGCACTTCCTGAGGAACATACGAGTAGATCTGGTGCCGGTCGCGGGAGCAGCCATCAATACTCACACACGACGAATGCGCCCGCGCAAGAATTGCTTCGTATACGACAGCGACCAACTCACCGATTCCTTATATGTTATTCAACTTGCACAGCAGACCTTTCTGGCTAAGAGACTCAGAATCTTCAGACAAGTCGTGACCACAAGACGCCCAGAAGCTTCAGACGAGTCGTGACCACGATCAAGTGCCGACTGGAATTCGCTAGAGATCGAAGAACGCCATTTGTGGCGAGACCTTTGCGAGAAGCAAATTGATTGGCCGAGAACAGCAAAGGCGAACGTTTTAGGATACATGAAAGGCGAGACGGTGCCTGATGCTCGAAATTAGAGGTATTCAAGTGCTTTAACAAGTTAATGCAGAAAAGGCCATCATTTTAAAACAGTAAAGCAAGGCTCGTAGTAATGAATTCAAATTGGACAAATCTATATTTAAGAAGAAAAGAGGCAAGAACTGGCTTACCAATTGAATTGTTAACGTATGGAACGCTGAAACGCTGAAACGCTGAAACGCTGAAACGCTGAAACGCTGAAACTATTGGTTGTTTTAAGAGAAAGTTAAATAGCTTTATGGATGGGGATGATAGGCGGTAATGAACATAGAACTACCTAGTGTAGGCTTCTGGTCTCTTGCAATCTCCTTCATCCCTATGTTCTTCCTTCGGAACGATCGAAATGACAGACATTAGTCGGTAGTTTGTGACGTCGAGAGACAGGGCACTTGGTATGATGTTGGTGATTTTCCAACATGCAGGAAAAGACCCAAATCGTGGAAGAGACTTTAAAGTAGTCTTTCTAGTCTTTCTTCATTCATTCTTTTCATGTGCCCAAACCATCCCAGTATTTTCTTCATACATTTTTTTCCATGTGTCCAAACCATCCCAGTATTTTTTCATACATTTTTTTTTCATGTGCCCTAACCATCCCAGTATTTTTTCATTCATTCTTTTCATGTGCCCAAACTATAACAGTATTTTTTTTTTCATCTCCCATATCTCCCAGCTTATTTCCCACCCCGCTCTCCTCCACTGCACGTGTGTGGGTATCTCAGTGATACTGAGATACCCACACACATGCAGTTTTAACTGACAGTTAAAACTGAACAGTTGTAACTGTCAGTTTAAACTGCACGTGTGTGGCCGGCCTAAGAAAAAACAAATGGAGAAATTTCCCTATATTTTTCGAGTGCATATGTCTTATTCAGAGCTGGGCGCGTTACCGACGGACAAGTAGTGCGTTACTGAAAAATCTATATATATGTATACATACATGCATTGTATATACATATATATGTACATAATACCCATTGACGGAAATGTACCCCAGATTTTTCGATAACGCACTACCTGTCAGGCGGTAACGTGCCTAGCTGTGCATATTCATTCAATATTTCAGGGACTTTTGCAGCACCTCTACGGACCTGAGTCACGCTGCTTTTTTCAAGAAAGAAGATTAATCTTCTTCAAGAAGAATCACTCTTAACTTTTACTCTCCCTTCATTCCTTAAATCTCTCTTTTTAACCTCTATAAGTTGATTTATTCGTAGTGCTGTTGCAAGTGAATATAATTGAAATGTACCCCAGATAGATGAAGAGGAAAAATAGATAAAAAAATAAAATGAATAAATTAATGAGTAAAAGCCAAAAAGAAAAAATGCAGAGGTAAAAAATAAGCAAATGTAAATAAATAGATAAATAGATAAATAGATAGATGATGAATAAATAAACAAATAGATAGATCAATAAAGAAGTAAATAAATGATTAGATAAATAGAAAAACAAATAAACAGACATGAATAAATGATCAAGTAATTAAAAAAAAATAAGTGACTACACGAATAAACAAATAAATGAATAAATGGATAAATGAATAAATAAATATATAGATAAATAGATAAGCAAACATATGAATGAATAAGCACATGAATACATGAAAAAATAAAACATCTAATGTTTAACATAAATATTTGCTTTCTAATGTTTAACATAATCACAAGTTTGATACTTGTTTATCACAAAACAAATGTAAGACATGATATCTAGTACTCAGGGCAGTATCGAAATCACGTGAATTTGTGCCATCAACTAGTCCAATGTCACATCGATTTATTCGCTAATCTATCCTCGCCTCCATGACAACCGCCAACGATCTTCGGCACCTCTCATATTTCTCCACCATAAGCAACGTTGGATTGTTGGTTGTGTCGTGCGCGTGTCTGCCTCTACGTCATAGCCAAGGAGGAAGAGGAGGAGGAGGAGGAGGAGGAGGAGGAGGAGGAGGACGAGGAGGACGTGCAGGAGGAGGAGAAGGAGGAGAAGGAGGAGGAGAAGGGTGGAGGAGGAGGACGAGAATAAGGAGGAGGGGAAGAGGGGGAAGAGGGGAGGAGGAGGAGGAGAGGGTGAGGAGTGGAGGAGGAGGAGGAAAAGGAGAAAGAGGAGGAGGAAGAAGAGAAAGAGGAGGAGGAGAGGGAGGAGAAGGAGGAGGAGGAAGAGGGGACCGAGAAGGAGGAGGAGGAGGAAGAGGGGACCGAGAAGGAGGAGGAGGAGGAAGAGGGGACCGAGAAGGAGGAGGAGGAGGAGGAGGAGGAGGAGGAGGAGGAGGAGGAGGAGGAAGAGGAGGAGGAGGAGAGGACTGAGGAAGAGGAGGAGGAGGAGGGGAGGGAGGAGAAGGAGAAGAAGGAGGAGGAGGAGAGGGAAGAGAAGGAGAAGAAGGAGGAAGAGGAGGAGGAGGAGGTGGAGGAGGAGGAGGAGGAGGAGGAGGAGGAGGAGGAGGAGAGGAAATATTATTTTGTTAATATCGAGAGAACTCTCAGGCTTGTTCCAGTGATCGAATACCAGCCCCTCGTGACTGCACTTCCTGGTGAAGATGAGGGTGTTAGAGGTCTATGGAGATGAGTGGAGGGACATGATCCTCTTCGACATGTGTCCCAGAGGATTACCAGACACACGCAAAGGTAATCCGCTAACTGATAGCAGGGTTAAATCCGCAGTGCAGCGTATGTTCGCTAATCTCAGCGTTCATGCTCTCGTCATGTTTTGAAATAAAAAAAGTATATAATCGCATTACACAAATTGGGGGAAAAAAGTAACGACGAATAAAATCGAATTGAAGGGAAAGGAAGGGAAGGGAAGGGAAGGGAAGGGAAGGGAAGGGAAGGGAAGGGAAGGGAAGGGAAGGGAAGGGAAGGGAAGGGAAGGGAAGGGAAGGGAAGGGAAGGGAAGGGAAGGGAAGGAAAGGGAAGGGAAGAATGGAGAATAGAAGGGAAGAGAAAGAAAAGAAAGAGAAGGAGGAAAGGAAAGGAGGGAAAAGGATGAGAAAGGGGAGGTAAAGACAAGGAAAAGAGATGAGACGGAATGGGAGTGTCGGCACACTAGACATTTCTCGCTAGCATGCTACTTGCTTTTACGATTTTACTTGAGTAGAAACGAGTTCGGTTACGATCTTTTGTTTTTCAAATTTCCAAATGTCAAATTATATTTGTGTCATATAGTGAGAACCTGGATGACGAATTAAAATGATTTAAACTTATACGAATATTAAACACACTGTTGAGATGTTCTGACGTAAGTCTAGAATATTGTAACCGAAGTCATTCCTACTCAAACGAAATAGCAAAAACGAGTAGCACGCTACCCTAGTGTGCTACCACGTGGTGTTGGAACGTGGAAAGGAAGGACGGAAAGAGTGATGATGGAAGGAAGGGTAGGGGAGGGGAAACGGAGAGGAGAGGAGGAGATGGAGGAGATGAGGTTGGGTCGCTTGTTGACGGGGGGGAGGGAGGGGGGACACCATTTTCAGGTGATTTGGCTCGCTGTGGACTCCCGTCCGCGGTGCGTATTCGCTATCGCGTCATCGTTTCATTGCCAAGCCCCGAGATTGGCGACCTCGGCCGCTCGGCTCAGGGATTAACAAGCCGCGATTGCATCATTCCTATAGGCAATTTTTATTTTCTCTCTTTCTCTCTATCTTTTCTTTTTCTTTTCTTTTTCTTTTTCTTTTTTATTTTCTGTTTTTCTTTGTTCTTTTTCGATTTTCTTTTTCTTTTTCTTTTTTCGTTTTTCTTCTTTTTCTTTTTCTTTTTTCTTTCTTTTTCTTTTTCTCATTATTTTTTCTTTTTCTTTTTCTCATTCTTTTTTCTTTTCTTTTTTCTTTTTCTTTTTCTTTTTCTTTTTTTTTCTTTTTCTCTTTCGTTTTCTTTTTTCTTTTTCTTTTTACTTTTACATTTTCTGGGGGAATAAAATGAAAGTTCAGATCAACATAAGACCGTATTGTCTGTCACACTTTTGGCTCCGTACGATAAGAGAGAAATGATAACTATTATGGAAACAGTGATAACATCAATAAAGGTAATAATGACGACAGATATATTTCAAAGAAATGCAGTAATAATAACTATAGCGGCAACAATAATGATGATAATTCTGATTGATAATACATTATTGTTTATGCTAAGGTTAATGATAATGATAATGATAATGATCATGATCATGATCATGATAATGATAATGATAATGATAATGATAATGATAATGATAATGATGATAATGATAATGATAATGTTAATGCTAATGCTAATGCTAATGATAATGCTAACACTAATACTAGTACTAATGATAGCGATGACAATGACGAGAGTGAGGATGATGATAGTGACGACGACAACAACAACGACAACAACAACAACAACGACGACATCGACGACGCATTAATAACAAAGATGACGATAACGATACTGGAATGGTAATGAAGAGTTGGCTTGCCCTTGCTGACGATAAAATCAGCAACACTTAACCACGTATCTCTTTTGTCCAATCGTGGTTAACCTTAGACTAACTGAAAGTAATTCTTTTTTTTTACATTTATGACGTTTATCAATGAACACAAGGTCCGGCTTGGAACTATAATGATTCGATTATCTGTTTGTATGTTATTTGTAATATTCATTTTTATTTGAAGGCAATCAGTATTGCATTCGAGAAGTGAAATCAATTCATTGCTTGTTGGAACACACACACGCATATATACGTGTGCATGCATGCACCCACACCCACGTGCACGGACACACACACATACATACACGCACGCACACACACACACACACACACACACACACACACACACACACACACACACACACACACACACACACACACACACACACACACACACACACACACACACACACACACACACACACAAATGCAAATGCACACACACACGAATATCAATCCACAACCGCAGACATTTTTTTTTTTAACTAAAACTCACTTAATTACTGCCTCTCTCAGACTACATTTCCTCATTTCTGTTTACTTCTCAATAGAAAAATTTCCGGTCTTTTACCTTTCTCTGTACTCAGATCTCCGACTTCCTTCCTTACTTTTGTTGTTGTAATTATGAACGCTAGCATCTCCTTACCCTTGACTCTACTGCGGGACAAATATGGAACAACGGCCACTTCTATACGCAACTGTCGTTTCCTTTTCTTGCTGACAAGGCTTTTGGTCCCACAAAAGCAAAGCCAGTGGAAATGGGCCGTCTGACCTAATTAATTCTAATCCTCTCCCCTTACGTCCACACGTCTTCCCAAAGAGGTAAATGTAGGACATTTAGTCCACATGGACATTTGGTCTACTTGGACATTTGGTCCACATGGACATTTAGTCCACATGGACATTTGGTCTACTTGGACATTTGGTCCACATGGAGTCCCAGTGTTGCCAACTGTGATCTATGCCAGTTCCCACAAATGAGTAAGATTTTTTCCAAAAATTCCCACAAGGAAAATCTGGATTTCCATAGTTTTTTTTAACACAAAAAGAAGGAATTATCATATACACAAATAAGTTTATTGCGATTTATAATTTGCTCACAAAACATCCCATTTGAGCAAGTTTCTCACACAAATTTGTGGAAAATTCCCACAAAATGGCATCGGTGATATGGACTCTATTCTCACTTTGATTAAGTTTCGTATAAATTAGTTTAAGTATTATCAAATCCATTGGTTGAACGTTCTCAAGCGTGTACAGAAAAATCAAATCGACTTCCAAAGTATTGTGTCTTACAGATAATTATTCCAAATATATTTGATTGGAAGTAGGATTAAACCGTATTCTTTGATTATGTTCTAATCTTGTAATCTTGTCCGTGAAGTCACCAAGCTATAATTGTCATTTCTATACGTCCAATAGACTAAAAGAACTTTATATCATCTATGAATCCATCAGGTGTCCCATTACTGACCACAGATAAGACCATGACATAATAACAATATGAAAATACATTTTCCAAGATTCTTTACTTGCTTACTTCTTCGACAAGGATATCTTCAGGGGTCTTGATTGATGGGACTCCTGAAGTCGTTTGTGATCGAGTCCTGCTGAACGAGCAGTTACTGAAGACCGATCTCTCGTTTCCTCAAGTTCTATCGCAGTAGCCTAAGCGGAAACTGAGACGCAGGCGACACAGGCGACACAGGCGACACAGGCGACACAGGCGACACAGGCGACACAGGCGACACAGACGACACAGGCGACACAGGCGACACAGGCGACACAGGCGACACAGGCGACACAGGCGACACAGGCGACACAGGCGACATAGACGACACAGGCGACATAGGCGATACAGGAGACACAGGCGAGACAGGCGACACAGGCGACACAGGACAGAGCAAAGGCAGATCTCCTGTTGCTGAATTGAAGTTCAGTTTAAATTTCTTTCTCACTTGAAATGCTGAGGTTGTACATCTAGAAACATTTCTAGTAAGAGAGAAGTTCAAACTGTACATCAATTCAGTAACACAAAGACTGTCTTTGCTCTGTGCTGCGTCGCCTGTGTTGACCGCACTCAAATTGCGCTTAGGGTAAGTCTCAAACACTCCAGTAAATGACCGTATTTTATTGTTTATTTTTCTCAGGGTTCATACTCATCATGGAGAAAATTAATTCACACGTAAAGCCCTGTAGTTTTCCTATCTTAGCCCTCACATGCGATTATGGAATTGTCAAATATCAGCAAGGATTTTTGTCTAGGAAAGTTTGTAATCCTAGAGCCGTGTCATAGTCTTAGAGTAATACACACACACACACACACACACACACACACACACACACACACACACACACACACACACACACACACACACACACACACACACACACACACACACATATATATATATATATATACATATATATACATATATATATGTATATATATATATATATATACTGTATATATATATTCATACATACATGCATACATACATACATATTCA
>NC_134810.1:36087789-36095289 GCF_046742065.1 Oratosquilla oratoria
GTGAACTTCTTCCTTGTATCATGTCCTCAGGTTCTCAAAGTAGTTTTTTTGGATTAATATGTACGCGTGGTCAGTGTTACCTAGTGGGAGATTTAATCATCATTTGCTGATAATAGGATAATCGTTGGCGATTGATTAATCCATAACCCATGTTGTTTCCCCAGAATTTTAGCGTCAATTAGCGCTAACACATCCATATTTCTTTTCACAAATATGCCGCTAATTCTTTCCCTTTTCCTCTCGCCCGTAGCAAAACTCCACACATTTAAACTTGAAACCCAAGAAACTTGTATCAAACACTTGCACAATATCATTCTAATATATCAGTTTGTTATACTCGCGTTCCTCGTTTCTGTGACAATGATACTTTTTTCTGGTGATGGCTTCACGAATCCTCTTCTTCTTTGGGGGGGAGGGAGGTTTGTCATTACTATAAGAATAGTGCCGCGATAAAACAATAGTTGAGTTAGCACTTGGAGAGTGTCAGAAGCTATAGTTTATATGACAAATAATTTGGATTAAAAGAATTAAGTAAACTTTATAAAACTACCACTCTGTTGGATCAGACAATTCATAAATGAGGTGTTCAAGTGGATCAAAAGCTTTAACAAGGGTGACGTAGACAAGGTCATCATATTAAGACAAAAGGACAGGACTCGCAGTATTTGATTTTTTTTTTTTTACAAATTTAGATTGAAGAAGGAAATAGGCAAGAACTGGTTTACCAGTAGATTGGTCAACGAATGGAATAGACTTAGTGACCATATAGTGAGCACTGAAACTATCGGTTATTTTAGGGAAAGGTTAGACAACTTTATGGATGGGGATGACAGGTGGTAATGGACATGAAAGTGCATAGTGTAGGCCTTATGGTCTCTTGTACTCTCCTTCATTCTTATATTTTTATGTTTTATCTTATGTAGGATTATATTATGAAACGTGAGATGGATAAGGAGGTGAGGTGCCTGGAAAAGAAAATATGATCAAAAGGACAACCATTGCGGAACCTGGAAAGTCGCAGACACTGCACATAAGAAAGTAAATAGGACAAATGATAAGAATAAGTTTATGATTGAGCTTACAGAGGCGGACACATTGTGCAATGCTATCATTAAGGAATCCGACCTAGATATGGACCAAAAGGTCTCCTGTCGGCATGCTCCGCCTTTGTAAAATCCTTTGTAATCCGAAACAAAAGAAAATCGGAAGAATGAACGTAAAGGAGATGCATAAAAGATGAAGAGTCATTTATAATTCAATATACAAAAGCAGATGTTCTGTACAAGGATAAAATAGATAAATTAGAGTAATTAGATGGATTGTTATTCTACCCAAAGTCATGTAGTTTAGGAAGTAAAGCTTAAACATTGATAATATAAGAAGACTATGGAAGACTGTAGTTTGTAGGGATAAGGATTGGTAGAGGAGAAGTGAAGCTCGGGAGAAGAAAAATTCATATAATCTATGTAAGAGAGAGGATTAAGTTCAATATCATGGGAATCAACAAAGCCTCTTATGAATATTTAAGCCTAAAAATATTCTGTAAAGAGGAAAGTATTCAATTTATGTCAGTATCCAGAAGACCAAAAAATATATGTATGCGTATACTTGAAAATGTATATACATATGTACGCATACGCACACACACACACACACACACACACACACACACACACACACGCACGCACACACACACACACACACACACACACACATACCCACACACACACACACACACACACACACACACACACACACACACACACACACACACACACACACACCCACACATATATATATATATATATATATATATATATATGAATAAATGTATATGCATATATATACATATATATACATATATATATACATATATATATATATATATATATATACATATATATTTATACAAATACATATACATAAACATATACATATACAAATACATATACATAAACATAAACATATACAAATACACTATACATTATATATGTACATATACATATACAGTACAAATACATATAATGTACATATATATATATATATGTATATATATATACATATATATATATATATATATATATAATTTATATATACACATACATGTACATGTACATGTACATGAATATGTATATGTATATGTATATGTGTTCATGTATGTCCAGGTTTATACATACTTCACAATGGGATATTGATTTCATAGGTTATAAGCAGTCCGAACACTATGAACGGCACCGTCAGCCGTTATGAAACATTTTCATTTTATTATTTCGAGTCTAATCTCCATTCACAGCGGAATGGTGATTCTCTTTTTTACTTGTGTTGTATCGCCTTTCAACTGTCTTTGAATGTTTCCTTCATAAACCTTGGACGTTGATTTTTTTCCGTAGCCGTGTGGTGAAGGGACAAGAATGCTGCCACAATGTCCCCTCTTGTGTCGTAAAAAGCGGTTAAACTGGGAGGACTGAGGGTATTGGGAATTTCCTCTTGTTTCCTCCGGGATCTTAAACTGAGCCTCTCCATCGTCTTCGTCGGGTCACACTTATTAAATTTGATGATTATGTCACAGGTCGGCAAAATGGAGGGCCTTTTTTTTCTAAAAATGTGTGCTGTCTTTCCAGCGATAGCCTGGCCAAGCGGGAAGACAACCCAAAACCGGTCTTAAAAAACAAAAAAAACAAAAGAAAAAAAGAAAAAAAAACAAAAAAAAAAAAAACGGCGGATTGACGGAACTGAGAGAGCTTTGCCCTACCTGAGGTTTCTCACTTCCCACTGTGTGGGAATGGGGTGGAGAGTTTACATGGCACCTTTCCAAAATCTAGGATTTCTCTGTCGAAAAAGGACCTTAGAATTTCTCCAACTCGAATATATTTTTCTTTTCATTCTTTTTCCTATTTTTGGTGGTAATGTGTAACTGAATGCAATTAGCAGTGAAAAATTACCATATGAAATCTATTACGTGGCTACTTCTGAATATATTAATAAAGAAATAGAACTTGGTTTCTGACAACTCAACCTTAGAAGGTATTGTAGTCTCTTCTTCCTTTGCCAGCAATTTTTTTTTTTTTCTTCTGCGTACTTCTCGAAGCTGCATCCGACAATAACCATCAATTACGTTAACGTTCCCACAGCCTTGGTATCTCTTTTTTCCATCTCCTTAATGTCCTCACGGAAACATTATCTACATTTCTCATATACTACACCTCATCTAAATATGAAGAGAAATAAATCCATAAATTTTGCAACCACATTTCAATACGGTGGTTGACAGTACAGATTTCGATAAGGTAGAGACCTGAAGGTTATTTGAATTAGACAGACAACTTGAATGAACTCCATATCTATTGTTTGGTTAATATCTAGCGTAAGAATATTTCATTATTTTTTTTTAAATTACCACTTCTCTTCACAAAATCGAAAGTCTATATTGCATCTTCCCTAAGTTCTCGTTTTCTATTTAAAAAAATTCTAAGAAAAAAAAAGTTCAAATGCTTGAATCTGTTTATTTATGTTTGTTTCTTGCATTTGTCATAAATATTGAGGTCTGCTTCTGTACCCATTCTAATCTGTCAATGTCTTTAGTGAGATTTAGGGACCGGAAGTAGCATGTTCTGGGTGTGGGTGAGCTCGTAATTTATATAATTATTTCATGATAATTGAATTTTTGAAGTTGAAAGACTGTATTGGCAATCCCAGTATTTTTTTCTTTTATTTAGAGCAGAAATTAAATGCTTATATGTTTTGAGGTCGTTACTGATAATTGTATCAATAATCTTTTCATTCTTCAATTTTCACTGACAACTTGAGGTTGTATGTCTATTTTACGCATGTGTATAACCTTACACTTTCCTGGAATAGATTCCATTAGACTTTGAGACCTTATTAATAGTGTATCTAAATACCTTGAATGTCCAGTTGACTCGAGAGATAATTTGCTATCCTGAACAGGTTAGTATTATCAACGAATTTGAAGACAGAAGATATGTCAACTATGTAACTGATACATATTTAGAAGAAAAGTGGCCCTAAGACGGAACCCTGAGGAACTTCACTCGTAACACCATTCCAAATGGAATTTTATTATTGGTAAACCGGTTTCTAATTGAATAAGATCAGTCAGCGATCTAGAGTAGAATATTGAAGCTTATAGCTTCTGAAGGAACGTGCCTTCTTGTACGTATTTTCTTTTATTTAATTTTTTTGCCTCCTTTCCTTTTTGCTTTGCCTACTGTGATTTGTTCCCTCCTTACTCAACATACATTTCCTTTACCTTCGTTATCTGCCCCTGCTTTATCATCTACCTCTTTTGTCATTTCCCTTCGTGTCATTTCCATTCCATTCATGTCATTGTCTTTTTATTATCATCTCCCGGTACATTTACCCATGCTATAGTCATCTTCCTCCCTTCTATTCTTTCTTATTTTCCTCGCAAAGGCTTAACATTCCCCTCCCTGTCCTTGTATCTCTTCATTCTCCCTTTAATTTCCTCCCTTTAACCTAAGCCCTTCTTCATGAAGCACCTTCAAGTCCGTGTGTCCATTCGCACGGCCTTTATTTTTCCCTCTCCCTCCCTCTCCCTCTCTCTCTCTCTCTCTCTCTCTCTCTCTCTCTCTCTCTCTCTCGCTCTCTCTCTCGCTCTCTCTCTCTCTCTCTCTCTCTCTCTCTCTCTCTCTCTCTCTCTCTCTCTCTCTCTCTCTCTCTCTCTCTCGCTCTCTCTTACTCTCTTTGTTCCATCTCTCAACTCCCACTTATCTTCCCATCACCTCGTTTGGTGCTCTCTTTCCCCTCTCTTTCCATACCCCGCTCTCCCTCCTCTCCCCTCTCTCCCTTGATGCCTCTCCCCTCTCTCGTCTCGATCTCTGAGCGCTCGGCCTCCTCGTTGGGTCTGCCTTGTTCCCCTTGTTAGCCCTCGGACAACGCAATTCCCCTTACCCGACATCTCTACGACCATACAGCAGCGGCCCTCTCCTCTTCCTCCTCCTCCTCCTCCTTCTTCTCCTCATCCTCTTCCTTCTTCTTCTTCTCCTTCTTCTCCTCCTCCTCCTTCTCTTCCCCCTTCTTCTCCTCCTTCTCCTTCTTCTCCTCCTCCTTCTTTTTCTCCTTCTCCTCCCCCTTCTTCTCCTCCTTCTCCTTCTTCTCCTCCTCCTTCTTTTTCTCCCTCTCCTCCTCCTTCCTCTCCTCCTCCTCCTTCTTCTTCTCCTCCTCCATCTTTTTCTCCTCCTACTCCTCCTCCTCCTTGTTCTCATTCTCCTCCCCCTTCTTCTCCTCCTTCTCCTTCTTCTCCTCCTTCTTCTTCTCCTCCTCCTCCTTCCTCTCCTCCTTCTTCTCCTCCTCCTCCTCCTCCTTCTTCTCTTACTCCTCCTCCTCCTTCTCCTCCTCCTCCTCTCCTCCTCCTTCCTCTCCTCCTTCTCCTCCTCCTCCTCCTCCTCCTCCTTCCTCTCCTCCTTCTCCTCCTCCTCCTCCTCCTTCCTCTCCTTCTTCTCGTCTTCCTCCTTCCTCTCCTCCTCCTCCTCCTTTTTCTCTTTCTTTTCCTTCTCCTCCTCCTTCCTCTCCTCCTGCTCTTTCTCCTCCTTCTTCTCCTTCTCCTCCCCCTTCTTCTCCTCCTTCGCCTTCTTCTCCTCCTCCTTCTTTTTCTCCCTCTCCTCCTCCTTCCTCTCCTCCTCCTCCTTCTTCTTCTCCTCCTCCATCTTTTTCTCCTCCTACTCCTCCTCCTCCTTGTTCTCATTCTCCTCCCCCTTCTTCTCCTCCTTCTCCTTCTTCTCCTCCTTCTTCTTCTCCTCCTCCTCCTTCCTCTCCTCCTTCTCCTCCCTCCTCCTCCTCCTCCTCCTCCTTCTTCTCTTACTCCTCCTCCTCCTTTTTCTCCTCCTCCTTCTCCGCCTTCTTCTCCTCCTTCTCCTCCTCCTCCTCCTCCTCCTCCACCTCCTTCTCTCCTCCTCCTTCTTCTCCTTCTTCTCCTACTCCTCCTTCTTCTTCTTCTCCTCCTATTCCTTCTTATCCTCCCCCTTCTTCTCCTCCTCCTCTTCTCATCTTCCTCCTCCTCCTTCTTCTCCTCCTCCTTCTTCTTTTCCTCCTCCCCTTTCTCCTCCTCCTCCTCCACCTCCTCGTTCGCCTCCACACCTCCCCTGTCCTCCTCCGTCCTCTCCTCGAGTGATGAACTGGACGTTAACCTCCTTCACTCCATCTTTCTTTTCCTCTTTTTCTCTTTAGTCTTTCTGCTCTTTTTCTCATTCTTACTCTTGCTTTCCTCCCTTTCTTATTCCTATTCTCATTCTCATTCATGTTCTTATTCTTATTCTTACTCTCTGTCTCTAATTTTTCCTTTTCTTTGTTCTTCCCCCTCCTCCTCCTCCTCCTCCTCTTCCTCTTCTTCCTCCTTCTCCTCTTCCTCCTTCCTCTTTTGCTTTTTCATCGTTTTCTTCGTTAGTCTCGCTCTCTCCTTTCTTTTTCGATTTCGTTCTTCTCTCTTTTATATTTCATTTTCTCTCACTTTCCACCATCAAATTTCACCCTTCTCCTCCTCCTCTTTCTCTTCTTCCTTCTCTTGCTCCTCCTCCTCCTCTTCCTCCTCCTCTTCCTTCTCCTCCTCCTCTCACTTTTTCCTTTTTCGATTTCTTTCTTCTCTTTCCTATATTTCATTTTCTCTTTCTACCATCAAATTTCACCTTTTCCTCCTCCTTCTTCTCTCCTTCTTCTTCCTCCTCCTCTTCCTCTTCTTCTTTCTCTTCCTCCTCCTCCTCCTCCTCTTGGCGTCCTCCGCTTACAAGTCGGTTCCTCCGACGCCACTTGGTCTGGAAATGCCGCTTGGACCTAAGCCCCTCCTCCTCCCCCTCCTCCTCCCCCTCCTCCTCCCCCTCCCCCTCCTCCTCCTCCTCCCCCTCCTCCTCCTCCTCCTCCTCCTCCTCCTTTACCCCTCCTCCTCCTCCCCACCCTCTTCATCCTTCTCCTACCCCTCCTCTTCCCACACCTCCTCGTCCTCCTCCTCCTCCTCCTTCTTTTCTTCATCCCACTCCTCCTCCTCCTTCTCCTCCTCCCACTCCTCCTCCTCCTTCTCCTCCTCCTCCTCCTCCTCCTCCTCCTCCTCCTCCTCCTCCTTCTCCTCCTCCTACTCCTCCTTTCCTTTTCCTCCCTTCCGCACCTTCTCCTCATACCCTCCTTTACTTCCTTTCTTCTCTTCTTTTCTCTTCTTCTCTTCTTTGGACTTAAGCCCCTCCTCCTCGTCCTTCTCATTTTTCTCCTCCTCCTACACCACCTCCTCCTCCTCCTCCTCCTCCTCCTTCTCCTATCCCTGCTCTTCCCGCTCCTCCGTCTCCTTTCCTTTTCCTTCCTTCCGTATCTTCTCCTCATACCCTCCCTTCCTTCCTTTCTTCTCTTCTTTGGACCTAATCCCCTCCTCCTCCTCCTCCTCCTTCTCCTCCTTTTCCTACACCCCCTCTTTCCACTCATCCTCCTCTCCTCCTCCTCCTCCTACCCCTCCTCTTCCCACTCCTTCTCCTTTCCTTT
>NC_134810.1:36105289-36112789 GCF_046742065.1 Oratosquilla oratoria
TACTGTATATATATATAATATATAAATATATACATATATATATACAAATGTATATATACTGTATATATATATAAATATGTATATGTATATATATATATATATATATATATATATGTATATATATATATATATATATATATATATACAATATGTATATTGATCTGCATATACATTGTAAAGGGCAGTTGGTTGCATATCGCACTCATTTGAGATGTTTTTTTTTGTTTTTTTTTCCTGCTGAGTGGGGGCTCAAATCAGCTGAGAGACACTTTTCTGTGGCCCAAAATTAACCTATTTTTGGAGTGACATTGTCATACATTTATTGTGGATGAACACACATGATTTCAGTCGTTTTCGGAGGTGTTCCTCCAATTCCTGGAGATATTTTTACTGCTGAGGTATGAGGTTGGGTTATGTCTAGTGATTCCCCTGGAGTTGCTGATTAATTGAACTGACTTAACTGGCTTTGGACTTAATCAAGTTTTTTTTATTTTTTTATTAACTTAACTTTTTGACTCCCTGAGGTTTCCTTCAGCCGAATAGAATTGTCCAGCTATCACCGGAGTAAGAAATATATATATATGTATATATATATATATATATATATATATATATATATGATGAATGGTTTAGACAGATGAGAGACTGGGTGGAGGAAGAATAAGCGAAGATGGGCTGGAACTTTTATTGCTTATACGTTTCGACCGACTCGGTCTTCTTCAGTAAGCTTACTGAAAAACACCAAGTCGGTCGAAACATATAAGCAATAAAAGTTCCAGCCCATCTTCGCTTATTCTTCCTCCACCCCGTCTCTCATATATATATATATATATATATATATATATATATATTTGTGAAAATGTTTGAAGTCGTATTGGAGCAAAGTGACCTTCACCCAAAGGTCACGTCACCCATTCTGAAACGAAGATGTCAGATGTGAATAAGTGAAAGAACACGTACACACGTACACACACACGCGCGCATCACACACACACACACACACACACACACACACACACACACACACACACACACACACACACACACACACACACACACACACACACACACACACACACACACACACACACACACACACACACATACGATTCGGTGGTGCGGTTAGTAGAGTCCCAGACTGTCACTACGGTGGTCCGGGTTCGAATCCTCCCCAGGGCTGAAAATAATTTCAGTATCGCTGAGCTTCGAGTCGTTACTCCAACTCTCGTGGGTAGGGAGTTGGGTGTGTGTGTGAGTGTAAGGTCAAAGCATTACCCATAGATCAGTCATACGAGCTCTGAGCTCTCTTCAGGGAGGGAAACAGCTGTCGATCACGAGTCCAACATGTGATCTAAAGACCAAGGTGAATCACACACACACATGGGGCAATGGTAGAGTTCCAGGCCGCCACCACGGCGGTCCGGGCTGAAATCCCGCCCAGGGCTGAAATTATTTCAGTATCGCTGCGCTACAAGTTGTTACTCCAACTCTCGTGGCCGGGGAATTGTGTGTGTGTGTGTGCGTGTAAGGTCACAGCATTACCCATACATCGATCATATATGAGTTCTGAGCTCTCTTCCGAAGGGGAACTAGCTGCCGATCACGAGTCCAACACGTGATCCAAGACCATGGTGAATCAAACACACACACACACACACACACACACACACACACACACACACACACACACACACACACACACACACACACACACACACACACACACACACACACACACACACACACACACACACACACACACACACACACACACACACACACACACACACACACACACACACACACACACACACACACACACACACACACAAATAAAAAGTAAAAGAGCTTCGATGTCACAAACTGTTTGAAACTCATCCACGAGGTCCATGATACGGTCCTATTGGATGAACCTGATCAGAGGTCAATTAGCCCGGACGGCTTCATTATTGATTTGTCCAATTTGACACTCGAGCTGTTCCCCACGTGCGTGGAAGCGTAACGACCATCTGCTGAGCAAGGGCAATGGGTGTAATTGACCTGAGTAAAGGGGTCGCCACGAGCCGCTGAAGTCTCCTAAATTTGTGGAGTCCAATTTGAAATAAATTCTATAACTGAGCAGCTTCTGGATTCGAACCCCAATATATATACATATATGTATATATATATATATATATATATATATATATATATATTTTTTTTTTTGTCTTTACCTCTTCTATGACTTCATCTCTTTGATGAGATACCACTCTCAAAGACAGTAGAACAAGTTAAAGGTGATGAAATGTAAAAGGTAACAAAGATATTCTAAAAAGAGGTTTCTTCTCTAAGTAGAATGGAGCTATTTGGCGATACATACATATGCCAATGGCTATTTCCCCCTAACAAGGGAGGTAGCCAAAAAGTAAAGGCATAGAATTCACTCCCACCCATTCCATCCCCATATACTCCATTCCCATTCCACCTCCTTCCCTCCCTCTTATCTTGTCTCCTCCTGGATGACGGGTCATCCCTGCATCTCGCCCACTGCCCTGGGTCAGAAGCAGTGTAGCAAGACACAGCACATCCACAGCAAGGCGTAAGTTGGAATAAAAGATTAAAGCGAGTCATATTACCTAGCTGGTTAGAGAGTCCATTTCCGCCATATTGGGACATAAATGTAGAAATTTGAATCAAACGCCAACAGATGGGGTTGTTGTTCGAATGAACGAACTGGAAGATGAATCCATACACTAATCTTTCACCCATTGCTAAATCGCTTAGCTAGTACTGCTAACTCGCTTAGTTAGTACTGTTAACTCGTTTAGTTAGCACTGTAAGAATGCAAATAAACTTCTTCACTACAGAGACAGCACTTTAGTTGATGGCAAATCCCAGCTACTAACCAGAATGAAATCTCTAAAGCTAGTCATCGTACTCAAAGTGCTAACTCTCTCTATCTCTCTCTCTCTCTCTCTCTCTCTCTCTCTCTCTCTCTCTCTCTCTCTCTCTCTCTCTCTCTCTCTCTCTCTCCTTCTCTCTCTCTCTCTCTCTCTCTCTCTCTCTCTCTCTCTCTCTCTCTCTCTCTCTCTCTCTCTCTCTCTCTCTCTCTCTCTCCCTCCCTCCCTCCCTCCCTCTCTCCCTCCCTCCCTCCCTCCCTCTCTCCCTCCCTC
The DNA here is from genome assembly GCF_046742065.1 of Oratosquilla oratoria. Lineage (NCBI taxonomy): Eukaryota > Metazoa > Arthropoda > Malacostraca > Stomatopoda > Squillidae > Oratosquilla > Oratosquilla oratoria. The sequence continues at coordinate 36,108,442 of NC_134810.1, forward strand.
CCTCTCTCTCTCTCTCTCTCTCTCTCTCTCTCTCTCTCTCTCTCTCTCTCTCTCTCTCTCTTTCTCTCTATTTCAGCTCTTCCTCCTAAGGAACCTTCACTTCCAGACATCTTAGAAAGCTTCTATACTGATCTCGACTTAGGCAGTCTCCCTGCATCGAGGGGATTTACTGTGAAGAAAGTAGAACTGGAAGCGTTGATTTGAAGGTTCTGCCATGGATCCTGGACCAGGAAGATCCTCAGAGTCGCTGGTGCACTGGATGTTGGTGGTTAAAAGAATCTTATTTCTTGAGAAAAAAGAAGAAAAAAAAAAAATCGCCCATCTAGCAACGTTTGGCATCTTTCCCGTACCATGACCGTTAAACCGTCGATAAGGCGAAGTAACGTTTTTACTAAGGAAAACTTTTTGGCCAGCAGCACAAAACACACACACAAAACACACACACACACACACACACACACACACACACACACACACACACACACACACACACACACACACACACACACACACACACACACACACACGAAAACAACAACGGTAGTTTATCATTCTTCAATGAGGAAGATGATGTTATTTTTCAACAAAATATCATCGGCCATAAATAAAAAATAAAAATGCTTCTGGATTATGAACTGACGTGTTTTAATTCCTCAGCACACATGACATCCTTCATATTATCTGTCATTAGAAAAAAATTCGTAATTCATGATACATACTGATATATACATGAAACACTCCTTCCGTTTATGGAAATGAATCACTTATTTTGTTTTGGTGAACGCTAGGTTTCTAGGAAAGATGAGTGCTGAAAGAATTGGTTGTCTTGAGGGAAGGTTAGATAACTTTATGGATATGGAAGTGGATCTATCTGATATAGGTCTTATGGTCTCTTGTAGTCTCCTAAATTTTTATGTCCTTATGTTCAATGCGATAGAAAACTTAAAAAGTCATGTCCAGTTTCAATTGCTGTGTCATGGTCTTTAGTTGTCTATAACTTTTTTTCCCAGAACCTTCACTATAATTTTTGATAAAGTGGAAATTTATGCATATCTTTATAAATCTAAGTATATAAGAAATATACTAGACCTTTCGAAATGTAAAATACCTATTTTTTATATAATTTTTCACCACGTTTGTAAGAAATATATTTCAAGCTATATACTCCCGAACCTTAAAAGGAATAAAGGGCCTTTAGTATGTATGAACATAAGAACATAAGAATGAAAAAGACTACAGGAGACCATATGGCCTACACTAGGTAGTCTCATGTCCATAACCACCTATCTTCCTATTCATAAAGTTATCTAACCTTGAGAGTAATACGCTAATGGCAGCGACACCAAACCGATAATTTTTATGACAGTTGCATGCAGGGTTTGAACCCACTGTACTCGGCTATCCGTAAATTACCTGTACGGTGCCCTAGACCACCACACCACAGTGGTGTAGTGGTCTAGGGCACCGTACAGGTAATTTACGGATAGCCGAGTACAGCGGGTTCGAACCCTGCATGCAACTGTCATAAAAATTATCGGTTATCTAGCCTTCTCTTAAAACAACCGATAGTTTCAGCGCTCACTAACTAGATGGTTACTAAGTCTATGCCATTCGTTAACCACTCTATTGGTAAACCAGTTCTTGCCACCTTTCTTCTATATTACAAAGGATTACAAAGGCGGAGCATGCCAACAGGAGACCTTTTGGTCCATATCTAAGTCGGATGCGAAAAAAAATCATAATGATATATACATACATACATATACCAAGGCTTTTTCCCCCTTACCAGGGAGGTAGCCAAAAAGGACAAGACATAAAATCATTCCCACCCATTCCAAAGGCATAATGATAATAAATGAATAAATAAAAACTATAATAATGTAAATAACAAATATTTATCATTTCTTATCATTACTCAAAAAATGAGGTGACTTACGATATCTATAGATGAGGTGATGTGATGGTCTAAAAAGAAATTGAGAAAAAAAATCGACCTACGTATGAAACTAGCCTCCTGAGCTCCCCTCTATCAGGAGGCTAGTACGGTTCCCCTCACAGAGGAACATGTAGCGTGGAATCTAACGAACCCTGACCTTGGTCCAACTCACTCACGGCAGGGCTCGAACCACCTTCACCTCGAAATCCTTCGCAAATAGCGACGCTGTAACCCGCTCGGCCAGCGAATATCTACATAGCTCCAGAAACTCGACTTCCTCTATTCAACCCGAGCACCTATTGCACGTCCCTCATCCCAGAACCCACACATTGGGGATCACCAGATAACCAAGACGTGAACAAAACACTTGATATATAGTGACATGACAGCCCTAGGCACGAGGGAGGGGGAATGGGCGAGAGGGAGGGAGGGAGAAAGGGAAGTCAGGAGGTAAGAAGGAAGGGAGGCAGTGACGATCGAGTAATGAAATCCTGGAGATCCATGAGGTAGGCGAAGCGAGCTGGAATGCGCGGGAAAATAATTTATCTATCCTAAGGAGGGAAAGGGTGGAAGGGGAGGAGGAGGAGAGGGAGGAGGGGAAGAAGGAGGAGGAGGAGGAGGGGGAAAGACGGAGGTGGAGGAGAAAGAGGAGGAGGAGGCGAAGGAGGAGGAGGAGAGGGGGAAGAGGAGGAGAAGGAGGAAGAAGAGGGAAGGAGGGGGAGGAGAGGGAGGAGGGGAAGAAGGAGGAGGAGGAGGAGGAGGAGGGGGAAAGACGGAGGTGGAGGAGAAAGAGGAGGAGGCGGCGAAGGAGGAGGAGGAGAGGGGGAAGAGGAGGAGAAGGAGGAAGAGGAGGGAAGGAGGGGAGGGAGGAGGAGGAGGAGGAGGAGGGGAGGAGGAGGACAGGAGAAGGAGAAGGAGGAGGAGAAGGAGGAGGAGGGGAGGGAGAGGGGGAAGGGAAAAAAAAGAAGAGGAGGATGTGGAGGAGGAGGAGGAGGAGGGGTGAGGAATTGATAATGAATTAGAACTAAGCCTAAGATTAGGATTAGAAGCTAGAGGATGAGAAGAATTAGGGTCGGGATTAGGAATGAGATTAGGATTAAGATTACAGATAAGACTAAGATTGGGATTGGGAGAAAGAGTAATCTGTTCTCTCCTTTTTCCTCTTCAACTCCCTCAAGCAGCGTTTCTCAACCTTTTTACCCTTGCGTAACCTTTAAAATAAATTGCATGTCTCAAGGAACCCCTGCGCAAAAAAAAAAAAAAAAAAAATACATATACCATATCTTTTCATTTTATTTTCATCGTAATAATAGGTTAGATAGGATGATGTCTATATTACATTATTGCAATAACCAAGAATATGTCGTGCGTGTTTAATTATATTACGTATATGAAATTAAGTAAAAAATCAAAAGTGCATTAGCTTATCTCACTTGTTCTCGCGGAACCCTTAGGGACCTTTTGCGGAACCTTAGGGTTCCGGGGAACCCTTAGGAACTTTTTGGGGAACCTTGGGGTTCCGGGGAACCCTGGTTGAGAAACGATGACCTAACGCATCACTCTTCGAGGAGACTCTTCGTCGCGTGCCGCTGTAGCCTCGCTATCATTATTAATCTTCCTCTTGTAACTCCGGGTCTCCGAGGCTCCTCCTCCTCCTCCTCCTCCTGAAGAGAAGTTTGGGAGGAGGGAGGAAAGGGAATAGGGAATGAGGAAGAACAGGAGGAAGAGGGACGGGAGCATTGATTTATTGTTCATTAATTTTTTTGGTTATTTTTCCGTTTGTTTATCATTTGTGGTTATCTATTTGTTTATCTTGTTTGTTTATTTGTTTATTTTTTTAATTATTTGTTATTATTTTTTCTCGCATTCCATCTAATTCTGGACCAAAAGGTCTTCTTTCGGCGTGATCTTTCTCTGTAATCTTTTGTAAAAAGAGGATTAGGAAGGTAATGAGGATATGGAGTAGTGACAGGAGTAGGAATAAGAATATAATAAGGAAGAGTAAGACGACAGAGAGGGAGTATCATGATGTAGGGGAAGGTGTTGATTGATGATTTTGGTTTGACGTCACGAACCCCCCTTCCAGGGGTCTAGGGCAGTGCCCCTTACAGAGGACTTTGTATCGTGGAATTTAGTAAACCAAACCCTTGGCCCAACTCGCTCGCGGTAGGGTACTACCCACCTTCGCAAGTAGCGACGGTGTAACCCGCTCAGTAGGACGAAAATATTGAGATGGTGATGGAGTGGATGGAAGAAAAGGAAGAAAGAGAAGAAAGGTAAGAAGAAGGGAAAGAGAGGGAAGAAAGGTAAGAAGGGAAGGGTACAGGACAAGAACAAGGTAAGCTCGTAATGGCAGAGGAGGAAAGGGAAGCGAAGGGAAGAGTGACTGGTGTCCTAAATGTCCCTTGTTCG
>NC_134810.1:36117789-36125289 GCF_046742065.1 Oratosquilla oratoria
GAAGAGAAGAGAAGAGAAGAGAAGAGAAGAGAAGAGAAGAGACGAGAAGAGAAGAGAAGAGAAGAGAAGAGAAGAGACGAGAAGAGAAGAGAAGAGAAGAGAAGAGACGAGAAGACAATAGAAGAGAAGAGAAAACATGAGAAGAAAAGAGAAGAGAGGAGAAGAGAGGAGAAGAGACGAGAAGAGAAGAGAAGAGAAGAGAAGAGAAGAGAAGAGAAGAGAAGAGAAGAGAAGAGAAGAGAGAGAAATTGAAAGAAAAAAAAATGGGGAGAAGAAGAGCTAGACAAAGTGGTTATCCTAAGATTCGTGCAGTATCATCCTAAAGCGTCCATCGGTGACCAATTGTATAGAATAACTATCTATATATTAGCAACCAAATTCAAAATGAATATGTAATGAAGACAAATGTTTTTGACAAGCTTCGTAGACTTTCAGCCATCAGCAATGAATTTAGCTGCAAGCGAATTGTCAAAATTGTACCATCCGGAAATCTGCATGCGGACATTTTTGTTTCGACTCCTACCTTAAATGTAGACAGTTATTCCATACGATTGGACTCTTTTGGACGTTACGAGGCGCACTTTAGGATGTCCAGACAGAGGAAGTAAAACGAGGACGAATGAAGATCGAAGCGAGATAGAAAAAGAGACACAGAACAGATTGAGAGAAAATGGAGAAAACTAACTGAGAGACGTCGAAACATATGGGTTGGAGGAGGAGGAGGAGAAGGAAGAGGAGGAGGAGGAGGAGGAGGAGGAGGAGGAGGAGGAGGAGGAGGAGGAGGAGGAGGAGGAGGAGGAGGAAGAGGTAGGAGGGGACCGACATGGAGGGGAAGAAAGAAGGAACGCATAGGCACCCATCCCATCTTGGTAATTACTCTACTGTATCCAAGGTCTACACAGGAACATAAGGATTGGCTTTCTTCCGCCCGGAGATATCACTGTAGATGAGGAAAGCAGTGTTAAGGAAATACTTTGAGAGGACGGGGCCTTTATTAAAACGACTTTTCACTTGTTAGATCTTTATCAAGTACGTCAACAAACGAAACGTCGTATTACTAAAAGGCACCGCATTCTCATAATGTTTCTTTGGATAGACTTGTCGACAAATGTCAATTACATACGAAAGAAGAGTTGGACATGGCATTCCATCAGAAGATTATTGCCCTCGGCTAAGCATTGCTAATCCAGGGAACTTTTTTTTTTTTTTTTTACACGGTTGCCATTAAGCTGATTTATTCAGGAGTGAATGACGCTTTCTGAAGAATAGGATTAAATTCTTTTATGCAGCACTATGCTTTATATATTTGATTTTGGGTGATTACAGACAATATTATTGTCCATGATTAATCCTGGGCGTTCTATGGATATTTTTTACATAGTTGCCATTATGTTGATTTATTCAGAAGTGCATGAGGTCTTCTGTAGAAAAGGGATAAATCCTTCTATATAATACAAGCTTATGTTTCTAATTTTGGCTGATGCCAGACGGTCGCATTTAGTGTTGCGAGTCCACATATCAGCTAAATGAAATAGTCTGATATTAGCCAGATCTAAATCTAACAAGTAAGCCACAGTGACAGAGGGAGTACATGCTCAAATAGGACAGTCATCTTCTTTCCTTCTTACTGTCGTTGAAATTTCTTATTCATCTCAGAAATCTTCTACATATTCGAAGGGATTATTATCACGATTCAACCCTTTGCTGGCCACGGATATTTACAGTAGGTGGCTGTAATTCTCACTATCCTTAACAACTTTATTCCACATTCGGTCTCAATTATTCTAAAACACACTGAATAAAAATAAACACTCGGGGACATACACAGACACACACACACATACACACACCGCCAAATGTCATACCTCCGGACCAGGTCAAGACTATGGTCACCCCTTAGCACGGCACTTGTATTCATTTTATATTTCTATATATGTATGCTTTCACTCCAATTTCATTTCTCGTGTAAATAGAATAAAATATGTTTCTGTATATCCCGTAACAAGGATATATGTATGTATAGTGCAAAGATTGTAAACTATTATATACCCCCCAAAAAACAAATAAATAAAATAAGAATCTCATCACCATTGTTGTACATAGTATCGTCGACATTTTGAATAAATAGAGGTCAGTCATGGGATTAACTTTGAATATCCTAGCTACTCTTATGGAAGAATATCAGCCGTTTCATTATACCCTTACTAAAAGTGTTCTTAAGGAAAGGTCACTATGTATAACCCTGAGGACGAACCTCGGACAGGGTTCGAAATGTCGGTAATAAATTCTATTACTCTGAGTCCAGTGTTTCGAAATTTTTCCGATATCATGGCTCCTGGACTCCAGCTCTTTACGAACATATATATATATATATATATATATATATATATAATATGTGTGTATATATATATATGTGTGTGTGTGTGTGTGTGTGTGTGTGTGTGTGTGTGTGCAAGAGTAACCACAAGGAAATAGAAACTAAACAAAGCAGAGCGCTTTCGCTTATTACATCTTCAGTGCAAAGTACATTTCCCTATGTTTGTATGTATATATAAAATAAAACAATAAAAACAGGCAGTTAGATAATTTGGCTGATGATAAATCAACTTCAATGTAATAGCAATAAACAGCAGCACCATATGAGAAGAAACACATGTGAAGCAGCAGACAAAATGAAGAACTTTCTAAAGCCGGAAAAATATGATACTCACAGTTTGAATACCCCATAACACACCTCGACTGATATCTCTCTTGTCTCACCAGCGTACACCATGCTTCAGTCAACAAAACTTATATAGTAAAGGAGCCGTTGGCATACGGTCAACAGACTATCTTTTTCCTTCGGACATTAATTTTCTTGTGCTACATTTTCCCCCTCCCCTCCCTCTCCCCCTCCCTCTCCCCCTCCCTCTCCCCCTCCCTCTCCCCCTCCCCCTCCATCTCCGCATCCTCCTCCTCATCCCCCTACCCCTCCCCTCCCTTTCCTCCTCCGCCTCCCCCTCCCCCTCCCCCTCCACTTCCCCTTCCACCTCCACCTCCCCCTCCCCCTCCTCCCCTCCCCCACACCTCCCTTCCCCTTCCCCCCTCCCCCTCCCCTCTCCCCCTCCAGTCAACCCAACTTTACCCTTTATATTTTCCAATCCTTTTTATTTCTCCGCATCTCCATTTTCTACCCTCCTCTCCTCCTCCTCTCTTTCCCTTCCTTTTCCCCTCCGCCTCCCTCTCCTCTTCTCGAGAGAATGAAAAGGAGGCCAGTGATGTCTTCGAGTAAACGGGGAATGTTTGTGATAACAAGAATAATTCTTGGGTCCAAAAATGTTTCTAAAGTAATATTGATATTAACAGAAATAATGATAATGACAATTGTGATAATAATTATGATAATAATAATAATAGTAATATCAGTGATAATGATAATAACAATAATAATGATAGTTATAATGGTGATAATGATAATAGTAATAATAATAAAGTATAATAATGATGATAGTAATAAATAATAATGATGATAATGATGATAATGATGATAATGATGATAATGATGATAATAATGATAATGATGATAATGATGATAATGATGATAATAATGATAATAATGATAATAATGATAATAATGATAATAATGATAATAATGATAATAATGATAATAATGATAATAATGATAATAATGATAATAATGATAATAATGATAATAATGATAATAATGATAATAATGATAATAATGATAATAATAATAATAATGATAATAATGATAACAATAATGATAACAATAATAATAACAATAATAATAACAATAAAAATAACAATAATGATAACAATAATGATAACAATAACAAACAATAATAGCAATAACAATAATAGCAATAACAACAGTAATAACAACAGTAATAACAACAACAACAATAATAACAATAACAATAATAACAACAACAACAACAACAACAACGACAACGACAACAACAACAACAATAACAATAATGACAATGACAATGACAATGACAATGACAATGACAATGACAATGACAATAACAATAATAATGATAATGATAATGATAACAATGATAATGATAATGATAATGATAATGATAATGATAATAATAGCAATAATAATAATAATAATAATGATAATAATAATAATAATAATAATAATAATGATGACAATAATGATAATAATGACAATGACAATAAAAACAATAATGACAATAAAAACAATAATGACAATAAAAACAATAATGACAAAAACAATAACAACAATAAAAACAATAACAGCAACAACAACAACATCAACGATAATAACGATAATAATGATAATAATAATAATAACGATAATAGTATAATATAATGATAATATAATATAATAATAATATAATAACAATAACAATAACAAGTATGATGATGATGATGATGATGATAAGGATTACAAAGGAGGAGCATGCCGACAGGAAACTTTTTGGTCCATATCTAGGTCGGATGCGAAAAAAAAACTATAATAATGTAAATAACAAATAAAACACATAGATAAATGGATAGGTATGGTTAGATAATAAACAAACAGGTAAATAGTAAATAATAAGGAATTGACATATAACTAATAATAAATGAATATCAAAACAGACAAATGATAACAAAACAAAAACAAATATGAAATAAATTGTAATCAATTATGATAATAATAATAATGATAATGATAATAATAATGATAATGATAATAATAATAATGATAATAATAATAATAATAATAATAATAATAATAATAATAATAATAATAATAATAATAATAATAATAATAATAATAATAATAATAATAATAATAATAATAATAATAATAATAATAATAATAATAATAATGATAATAACAACAACAACAACAATAATAATGATAATGATAATAATAATAAAAACAATAACATATATAATTGTGATTACGATAACTGCAGGCAGTCTAGTAAGATTAAAAAATTCCCACGAAATGACGGCTCTGACATCATTAAAACAACCATCAGACAACCCGACGAAATCAAACGGAAGATCAATTTCAACTTTCAGTTCGGCCGGATCCATCCACAGAGAACCACAATTTTAACAGCGCTTCAACCACGCAAACAAGGTCTACACATTCGGTATTTGATCACGTAGCCACTACGAATGCATGTATACAATTCGACCCCGGTCATGTTTCTAGTCTCGTTTGGCTGGGCAAGTGATAGTTACCGGTTGAGCTACGGCGAGGAGGAAGAGGGAAAGCGGATGGGATGGTTGGCTGGATAGCTCGGCCAGAACTCTGATGGTCTGACCCAAGTCTTTATTGCTTTCCTGGTTCTCTATCCCCCCCCCCCACCACTTCGTATTCCTTCGGTTTCTCCGAGTCTCTCTTTCCCTTTCCCGCTGTATATATATATATAATATATATATATATATATATATATATATATGTATATATATATATATATATATATTCTTATTATTTCTTCTCTCTTTTGTATAGCAATTCCTTTCTCCCCTAGCCCAGTTCTTATTCTTAATGTCTGTTTTCCCAATTTCCCTCCCTCTCCCTCTCTCTCCCTCTTTCTCTCTCTTTCTCCCTCCCTCTTTCCCTCTTCCCTCCCTTCTCTGTCTCTCTCTATATATATTTTTTTCTCTTTCTTCCTCCCTCTCCCTCTTTCTCTCTCTCTATATATATTTTTTTCTCTTTCTTCCTCCCTCTCCCTCTTTCTCTCTCTCTCTCCATCTTTCATCCCTTCTCTCTCTCTCTCTCTCTCTCTCTCTATATATATATATATATATATATATATATATATATATATATACATATATTATATATGTATATACATATTATATATATTTTTTTTCTCTACCTCCCTCTTTCTCTCTCTACCTCCCTCTCTCTCTCTCTCTCCCTCTCTCTCTCCCCCTCTCTCTGTCTAGCTCTCTTTCTCTATCTCTCTCTCTCCCTCTCTCTTTCTTTAGCTCTCTTTTTGTCTTTCTCCTACATACAGAAGCACACATACTCTCCGTGTCTCACTCTGTCCGCCACTGTTCCTTTCGTCGCCTTTCCTGTCTGCCTCTGCAACGTGGTTAAGGGCCACTTAAATGTCAATAACATTATGCAAATGTCTGACGCCGCGCAGGCAGCACTGTATGCATATCAAGAGCCGCTTCTGGCCGGGATCAACAGATGGCCCCCCGCCTTGTGCAAGGGGGGTCCCGCGCCATCGCCTCCCTTGTCTCCGGGCCATGGTGGATGTATTGTCTCTTCTTTTTCAGCTCTGGTGTATTACTCTTGTTGCTTGTTGCTATTGTTTGCCTTTCTGCGGGCTTGCTCGCGGTTGCGGGCAAGAACAATGCTGTAAAAGAGGTAAGTCTCGGAAGGAGAATCGTCAGTTTCATGGAACCGCAATTTCATTAAACGGACCTTTCTTGTAAAGAACGGGAGGGGAATAAAGCTGCAATATTTACGAATTTCTTGTTGAGAATATACTTAATCATTACATAGACTTGGGGGTGTTGTAGCATTTTCTCCTCTTAGAATTTTGTTTGCATTTCAATAATCATCATCTATGGTAACCATACGTAAGGTACCGGGTCGTTTCACACACAAGCCAATACCGTTTTCCAGTTTCTCTATGCAAGCTCCCATGCAGTCTCCCATCCCATTTCAGACAACTCTAGGCTGGATCAATCGACCTGCTTCAGCAATAAGTTCCGTGGCTTTCCTTAGGCCTCCTGTATTGAGAGTTCTCTCTCTTGTGGGGAAACCCCAATGGTTAGGAATCAACATATAGGAAATAATGTCTTATACCAACGTAGATGTAGTTAATGTTTACGAACTACTTGGTAACAGGCCTAGAATGAACATTCTGGAACAATTACTGGTTTGATGCAAAGCCATATACTTTATAATTCTTTGAAGACACTTACGGTGGTATTATTATTTTCTTCCTTATATCAATCTTATATAAATCCTTGGAAGGGAAAGATTTGTATAAGGAAAGAATTTTTTAAGAATACCAACGCAAGATTCTTACGGTGGTATTATTTTTAAAAAAATCTGTCCTTAAATAAATCTTTCCCTTCCAAGGATTTACATAAGATTTATATAAAGAAATATAAAAAAATTTAAGAATACCACCGTTGGTACCGCCATGGAATAAAGTTTTGCTTAACCATGGGCAGATCCACTCTCGTCAAAGTTAGGTGTTTATCAATTATATCATCAGATACCTCTGTCACACGAACCAATTCGATTACAGAATCGAATCACTAAGAGGGTGTATATGTATGTGTATTTATGAGTGTGTGTGTATGTGCGTGCGTGTGTGTGTGTGTGTGTGTGTGTGTGTGTGTGTGTGTGTGTGTGTGTGTGTGTGTGTGTGTGTGTGTGTGTGTGTGTGTGTGTGTGTGTGTGTGTGTGTGTGAGAGAGAGAGAGAGAGAGAGAGAGAGAGAGAGAGAGAGAGAGCGTATGTTTGTGTGTTTGTGTTTATGTATGTGTGTGTTTTTTA
>NC_134810.1:36132789-36135289 GCF_046742065.1 Oratosquilla oratoria
TCGATGTGTTCCTTGGTGCGTTCCTAGGTGAGTCCCTCGGTGTTCTGACTATATATGTGTCAGTCAGGACAAGGAGGAACGCATTTAGGAACGCACAGAGGAACGCGCCCAACTCTACTAATTTGCATATATTTTTGAACGAAGTATTGATCGCATGGGTTTTATACAAATAATATCTTAGAGACCTTCATGGCATCACTAGGGACTAGAGTTATGTCATTCTTTTTTGGATGAAAACTAATATTTACTCAATACAAAGAATGATGCTTACGTATAACATCTACTCTAATATCGTTCTGCTACTTTGACTTTGGTATGAAATTGTTCCCAGGGATAGAAACGTTGGCAACGACTTACGAAAGGAAACTTTTTTATAAGTATACGTGTGTGTGTGTGTATGTGTGTGTGTGTGTGTGTGTGTGTGTGTGTGTGTGTGTGTGTGTGTGTGTGTGTGTGTGTGTGTGTGTGTGTGTGTGTTCGTGTGTGTGTACATATTCCTCTATGTTCTTAGATCACGTGTTGGACTCGTGGTCGACAGTAATTACCTCTCTCGATTAGAGACTCAAAACTTGTAAGGTCCAATCTAGGTGTGTGTGCGTGTGTATGTGTGTGTGTGTATGTGCGTGTGTGTACGTGTGTGTGTGTACGTGTGTGTGTGTGTGTGTGTGTGTGTGTGTGTGTGTGTGTGTGTGTGTGTGTGTGTGTGTGTGTGTGTGTGTGTGTGTGTGTGTATGTGTATGTGTGTGTGTGTGTGTGTGTATGTGTGTGTGTTCTCGTCTGGGTGTTTCAGGTCTTACTTAACATAATTTGCAATTCAAATAAGTTAACAAATTCTGGCACGGCAGTTCACATTCGACGTCAGCTGGGGAAAGGCTTGGGTGCCCCCTTTCCGTGATTAAACTCAACGTGGTCAGGCTGAAATAGGAAGCAAGTCAAGGTTCGAGTCCTTGCGGTGGAGCTTATTTCCATTTGTCAAAATGACACACATATACATACGTATGCGTAAGTAACCACTAGGAAAAGTAAACTAACGAAGCAGAGCGCTTTCGTATAATTACATCTTCAGTGCAGATACAAAGATGTAATTATACGAAAGCGCTCTGCTTCGTTAATTTACTTTTCCTAGTGGTTACTTACGCATTTGTGAACACACGCTCCTAGTGTTTTTATTGCATAAATACGTATATATATAAGTATGATATGGGCAAATTCCAAAATCCAGTTGTAACTCCTGATGCGTCTGGAAGAGGCGTTGGTGTCCACCACACCGTCAAAGGTCCAGGTTTCGATTGCTGTCCAGGAGCTCACATTCAAACTAAAGGTTATCAGCAGCCCTCGAGGTCACTTGTGTTGTAAATTACTTCAGTAAAACTCGTCTTATCTGCCTCTTAATCAACGCTCCTGAAGGTAAATCTGTCGTAGGTATATAATGTAAAACCGATAATATATAGTGTAGGTCTACTCTTGTAATGATATTACTTCCGGGTTTACAGGGGCTAAAAAGAAAGTTTGATAATTTTCAAAATTTCCAAGAAGAAAGTATTCTAGCTTCTTCAGTGTGAATATAAATTCTATGTTGATTCAGCGTTATACGTATTTTTCTCTTCCAGAGGCTGTTGTTTCTTTGGCATTTGTATTCAACAACAGGGACTCAGCAGTGGTTCCCTTAGCATACAGGGCAAAGGTGGCGGCCTCGGCCGTAGTTAAAAGCGTTATCACACTGAGCATCTTTTCCTCCAATTGTTGGAGGAAATCTACAGCCCGCAGCTTTCGGAAGGGAATCTGATAAACTGGAGCAAAATAATTTTCCTCCGGTATATCAAATGACATTCTATGTATTTTTGCTGAGAAAGGAAAATAGTTTGCCGTTGTGATTCTACGGTGGAAGAGATTCTGGGGACGAGTGATACCGTCGGTTTATCGAAAGTTGGAGGAAAAATGACCCAGTGTGATAGCCCCTTAAGCTCGTCTTGGCGTATTGTTCTCACTTGGAGCTAACACGTCGATGTAGCTTTTGTGGCCTAACCTAACCTAACCTAACCTAAACCTAACCTAACCTAACCTAACCTAATCTAACCTTACCTAACCTAACCTAACCTAACCTAACCTAACCTAACCTAACCTAACCTAACCTAACCTAACCTTACCTAACCTAACCTAACCTAACCTAACCTAACCTAACCTAACCTAACCTAATCTAACCTAACCTAACCTAACCTAACCTAACCTAACCTAACCTAACCTAACCTAACCTAACCTAACCTAATCTAACCTTACCTAACCTAACCTAACCTCTGTAGATTTACAATACTTCGATTCATAACCCTTTGCTGATTGTATGGAATATCGCAATTTCATCCCATTGAACCACTGCCCGGTTTCTACCACCTAACAACAGAAAACGGTGGACACTGTCAAATACGTAGAACAGTGGCCAACCTGCATCGTTGGGGCAATCGTAAATCCCCTGTAGCCCCAGCATGTCATGTACCCCCACAGG
>NC_134810.1:36147789-36150289 GCF_046742065.1 Oratosquilla oratoria
GGTTGATAGGATGAAATTGTGATAGATGTTGCAGAGAAAAAAAAAAGAGAAGTCAATAATAGAGCATATGTTAGGGTTGGAAATAGTGATAATGAGTGGTCTGAGGTAAAGGTTGGGCTGTGCTAGGTTGTGTAATGTCACCTTGATTGTTCAACGTGAACATAGATAGAGTGTCACGGGAAGTAAATGGGAGGAAGTCGGGCTGGGAATTGGAGATGGTTAGAGAGGGGAGGCAAGTGGGAGGTGAGCCAGTTGTTGTTTGCTGATGACACTGCGTTTGTGCCTAGGCAAAAGGAGTGTCTAAGCATTCTAAAGAAACTAGTGATGGAATTCGGAGAGCATGTTAGAGAAGAAGTTCAAAGCAAATGTAAGAGTAAGGTACAAGGTAATATGTACAAGAGTAAGGTACAAGGTAAGATGTACAAGGGGGGTGAGGCTGGCAGTAAGTTAGATATGAGGGGGAACTTGGGTAGAATGGGGATTCCTATTGAGAAGGAAAGGGAAAGGGAACAAGAACGGAATTTCTCTTTATTTTTCATCATAACTCGTAAGTGAACGAGAAGGGAGGGTGGCCAAGTTGTGAAGCGGTGGGGGTAATCCAGTTTCAGCCAACGGATTTTACTGTGGAGGGTCTGTGTGTGCGTGCGTGCGTGTGTGTGTGTGTGTGTGTGTGTGTGTGTGTGTGTGTGTGTGTGTGTGTGTGTGTGTGTGTGTGTGTGTGTGTGTGTGTAAGAAGGAGATTATGGAAGGAAAGAAGGTACTGAAGATTGACCACAACGATAAAGATGAGGAGGAGGAGCAGAGCGATAGGAAGTTGAAGTAGAAGGAGTCTGAGGTGGAGAAAGAGATGAGGAACTAATGAAGTGAAGATGGAGAAGGAAAAGGAGGAAAAGGAGAAGAAGAATGAGGAAGAGGAGGAGGAGGAGGAGGAAGAGGAGGAGGAGAAGGAAGAGGAGGAATAGGAGGAGGAGGAAGTGGTGGCAGATGAGAAAGAAGGAGGAAAATGAAGTGGAGGAGAAGAAGAGGAGGGATATAAATTAAACAAGGAAAAGGAGGAAAGAGAGAAGAAGGGAAAGACGAACTGTAAGGAAAAGGAGTTTATTTTGGGGAGGAAGTGGAAAAGGATATGGTGGGGAATAAGACAGAGGAGAAGGAGGAAGAGTATGAGGAGAAGAAGGAGGAAGGGTAGGAGGAAATAGAGTGGAAGCAAGAGAAGTTGAAAAAGAAGAGGCCGAAGAGAAAGAAGAAGAAAAATAAAAAGAAAAAAGAAAAAGAAAAAGAAAAAGAAAAAGAAAAAGAAGATGAAGAAGAAGAAGAAGAAGAAGAAGAAGAAGAAGAAGAAGAAGAAGAAGAAGAAGAAGAAGAAGACAAAGAGAAAGAAGAGGACAAAAAGGAAGAAGAGGAAGAAGAGGACAAAAAGGAAGAAGAAGAAGAAGAGGTATAGCAGGAGATAGAGGAGAAGTGGAGGAGGAGTAGGAAAGTGAGAAGAAAAAGAGGAAGAGGAAGGTGGAGGAAAATAAAAAAAAAAAGAAGGAGGAGGAGGAGGAGGAGGAGGAAGAGAAGGAGTAGGAAAATAAGAAGAAAAAGAAGAGGGAGGAGGAGGAGGAAAAGGAAAGTCAGACGAAAAGAAAAAGAAGGAGGAAGAGGAGGAAGAGGAGGAAGAGGAGGAAGAGGAGGAGTAGGAAAATAAGAATTAAAAGAAGAAGGGGAGGAAGAGGAGGAGGAGGAGGAGAATTGGGAGAAGGAGGAGAACGAGGGCCTAGTCCTTGAACAGATCGACTATCGACCGACCAGAGTGGAGGCGTGACGGACGCTGCGATAGGAGTATTGGTAGGAAGGACCCCGAATATTGGCAGCAGGACCCCAGCGGCTCCTTTTCCCCTCCTCCTCCTCCTTCTCCTCCTCCTCCTCCTCCTCCTCCTTCTCCTCCTCCTCCTCCTCCTCCTCCTCCTCCTCCTCCTCCTCCTCTTCCTTCTCTTTCACCTTTTCCTTTTCTTCCTTCCTCACTTCCTGCTATCCGTATCGGGGTTTCGTGGAAGAGTTAATGGAGATGAGGAGACAATTTGAAACAAATTCATAGTAATCTGCTTAACATCGTGGGATATATCTTGGCCGAGGAAACTCTCCTCGGGGTTGCCCATGATAATCAGATAATGGAGGCATGTAACGGTGATGAAGATATACACAAGATTCTTTTCTATCATTTATTTACATAGCCACCTTTCAGCTGGCAATGTACGTTTGACGTGTCGCCGTGGTGGGCTACGTTGAGAAGAAAAGAATGTTAGTGGGTAGTTTGTCGTTTATTAGTAGGTCAGAACTGAACCAATTGTACTTGCGGCCAGGACCGATATACATACGGCGTGGGTTGTCAGCACGTGGTGTGTGATTATATAATTGGACTGGATTAGGTTAGGTCGGGTCAAGCAGGGTCGCACTGTCATAGACGCGTCAGGTCTAGCCACGTGGGCGACAACGTGCGCTCCACGCCACTTGGTGA
>NC_134810.1:36155289-36160289 GCF_046742065.1 Oratosquilla oratoria
AGTCCATGACTCACACTGTTTTTTACTCCAAGGTTAAATATATCCCGATTAACCTTTTCATAGCTATTTGGTGCATTTATATTTCTTCTGGCTGACTCCCCAGTCGACTGTATTCGGCTAGGTTCCCCCCACACACACTGCCCCCCATTCTATTGCGGCTTAACAATGTGTTTCCTTTTCTTGTAGGTACAGAAAACTTCAACAACACGTCGAGGAGGAGGCGCAAACTTTGGCCACAACGCGCAGACCAAACTTGAAGGAAACTTGAGGCGGCAGTGGTAGAGAGAGAGAGGTTGGGGGAGGGAGGCTCTCCACCACGAATCTTTGGTGGAGAAGATGGAGATGGTGAAGAGGTGATTCAGTTGGTTTGGAGGCTGAACGCTCGAGTGGCTGAGGCAGCAACAGGTGGAAGAGGTGGAGGGAGCTGCTCTTCTCTCTCTCTCTCTCTCTCTCTCTCTCTCTCTTATAATTTAGAACTATTTTTTGTTCTTTTCAGATTCTGACATTTTGCTGTAAGAAGCGAAACCTAGGATTTTATTCAGAAATGAAAGGAAAAATGGAGAATATGAATCACCTCGAAGCGTCAGTAGAAAAGAAAAAGGTGGAAGAACTTGAGGCGACTCTGCGGGAAGCGGAAGAAAACGAAAATTCAGTCAGCCAAGTTAAGGACTCTTTAACCTCTTCAATACGGTGTCAGACCTTAAAGAATATTGTTCTGTCCTATTTCAGACATTCTTATTTATCTGGCGGGGAGGAGCTGAGGACAGTATGTGGTCTTGAGAGACCTTCTTCTTTTTCAAATCTGCCCTTGGTTTGGACAAAAAAGATTTTGAAAGCTGTGTCACCTCTTTGAAGATGTTGGGCGTCTTCAATGGAAATAAAGATATAGGAAGCGTCACTGTGGAAGAATCCTCTTGTGTCAGTCTGATGGAAGGAAGATTGAGAAGTGAAAGAATCTGGAACTTGATGGAAAGACGTGAATTCTGAGAAGTAGAGCGTTCTTTTGTGGAATACAAGAATGTAAAGGGTCATTGTCGGAAGTTAAATTACAAAGCTCAAGAGTGACAAAAGGAAGAGGAATAGTTTGGACGCGATGTGACGTCATGTCGTTTGTGTGTAACGTATTGAGTTTCAAACTTGGTTTATTAGTGGACAGCATTTGATCATCAGTTCTTCGTATGCGGTTTAGCTATTTGAGTTTTATGAAGTTAATATTTTAGGGACTTGATTAACATCCCTATGATATAAAATCACACAACGTTCTCGTATGATTGCAAGAATTCGATAAATGGACGAACACAAAAATGGAAGAGTTTAGGAAATAGAAGCTTCTGGAAAGTAGAAAGACTTGAAAACTAAATAGATGGAAAACAATTATCTGAAAAATCAAATATATTTTCATGAATATAAAACTTCGAAAAAACTAAAACCAATTGGAAGGTGGAAGAATTTGAAATAGTGGAAGACTGGAAAACAGAATAACCTAGAAAGCGAAAGACTTAAAGTTGTCTCTAAAGGATGTGGGAGAAACACATCTGATTCGTTACACTCCACAGGAGTGGAGTAGAATGGAGAGGGGAGATCAGCCATTACGAGCAACAAGTGGAAGAAGTGGAGGCGAGAGGAGGGATTAAGCGTCAGCAGCAACAAGTGGAAGGGTGGAGGAGGCCTGTCTGCCGGCTTACTCCACAGGTGTTCACGGCCACCTGCTCTACCTGTTTCTCAACTTGGAACAGCTGAAAATCATTGAGGCAAAACGTGACTGTGGGACTGAAGACATCATAGGTCCTTCCAGGAGTCCTCGGCTTGTACCAGTGCCCTTGAGCAATACTTGGGCAGTTTTTACTTCCTCCCTTTCCTCTTTCTATTCTCTCTTCTCTCTCTCTCTCTCTCTCTCTCTCTCTCTCTCTCTCTCTCTCTCTCTCTCTCTCTCTCTCTCTCCTCACCCTCTCTTTCTGACCTTCTTTCTCTATCTCTGTCTGTCTGTCTGTTTGTCTGTCTGCCTGCCTGCATGCCCCCCCTCCCTCACTCTCTCTCTCTCTCTCTCTCTCTCTCTCTCTCTCTCCCTCTCTCTCTCTCTCTCTCTCTCTCTCTCTCAGATGTGGGCGCTCTGAATGGAGAACTTATATTATTTTGACTGCCACCAATTTATTTGATTCAATATAGTGATTTTACAGGCCTGGGGGTGAAGTTCCCTCAGATGAATGGAATTGTCTGCCTACAAACAGAAGTAAGACACGCAAGAATGGTGGCTACCATCTATGGATCAACAAACGCATCTGGCATCGCCATCGACGACTACTTCTCTGGGAACGGCACAGCAGTCAAGCGTGTCATCATCAATCATCAATTGTGGGCATACGCCAGGGAGTGCGTTGATTCACTCACATGCTGGCTCCAGTCAGACTTCCCACTCCAGACAGCTCCCGACATCTTCGATTAGCCTCCTCCAGCCATGAATTCTGTAGGCGTCCTCTTCGTCTCCTCCATCGAGGAGTCTGGAACCGTTAAAAATATGCTTGGGCACTGTCCCAGATGCATGGCCGAGCGCATGTCATCACCGCTCCCATTTACTTCTTCAAAACGAGTCAAATATCCACGCGCACCAGGTTACCTGACGTACGATAATTCATCACAATACGCGCATTACAAAATATAAAACTACTGAGGTCATACTTAGATAATACATCACAATACGCACATTACAATATATAAAATTACTGAGATCATACTCGTTCTCTTCCACACTGAATAGATATAACGTTACAGAAAACGTGATCAAGCCTGTTCACAGAAAATGGGGGTCAATTGGCTACTCCAAAACAAATATAGGAAGACGACGCCGGCATAATCGTATGCCACACTTGTGTGTGTGTGTGTGTGTGTATCATCGTATCCAAGAGGCCAAGGGCACGGATAACCGTTGTCGCCTGAGACAAACAGGCTGGTACTAATGTGCTCATACCAGAGGAAGCATACTGTGAGAACAAAGCCTTTATTTCTTGTAGTATGTGATGCTTCCTCTGATAGTTTTTGTCGGCATTGGTCACTTTTATATAATCAAGTTTATTCAATTGATTCATTGTTAACATGGCACACTGAGAGAACAAGATAACTTTAACAAATATTTTCCCTTTTCTAGCGATGTGCCCTAGGCTATAACACGCAAAAGATATGTGAGTGTGATATCACCATTGTTTGGCGGAAAAAGTAAGAATGTGCAACTGTGTATTGAAGATAGCCGCTAGTTTTTATGAATGTAATCTCTCTTGCTTAACGTCCTTTAAAAAAAAAAAAAAAAAAAAATCACGTATCATGGTCCACAAAATACTATTGTTTTCTGTGTGTGAGATAGTTTCTGTCACCAAGGAAAGGAGTCCTAGGTTGTCAGATCTCAATGTGTGAAAAGGTGTAAAAAGTAGAGTTGAAATTGATAGAAAGAGGTTTTGGACCCAGGCAGAATGTAAGCTCCTTAGGGATCCACTTCCTGGTGAAGGTAAGGGAGTTGATGGGTTTTGAAAACGGGCAGGAGCACCACAAGCAAGTACTCACACTTGTTCCATCTTCAAATGAATATCCATCTTGAACATTCGTTCACTCAGTGTATCTTATTTTTTGTTTTCTTGAGCCAAAAGAAAGTCCAAGTAGAGTAAAATATACAGTAAATAAGTTGTAAAAGATAAAAAATTTGCCATGAAAATACTATTCCATAGCTACATATGTATGATATACTGTATTCAATTTGCTTTTATACATGATTTGATAGTAATCTGACCATTTTACTGGTGTAGTGATACCGTGCTCGCTGAGTAAGTTAGCCTTCTGAATTCGGTCCCCAACCAGGGCTAGAAAGTATCAAAGCAGTGCAAGCCAGTATCCCATCCCTTGGTGTGTGAGTGTATGTGTGTGTATGTCTGTGTATGTGTGTGTGTGTGTGTGTGTGTGTGTGTGTGTGTGTGTGTATGCATGTGTGTGCGCGTGTGTGTGTGCTTGTGCGTATGTGTCTGCGTATCTGTGTGTGTGTGTGTGTGTGTGTGTGTGTGTGTGTGTGTGTGTGTGTGTGTGTGTGTGTGTGTGTGTGTGTGTGTGTGTGTGTGTGTGTGTGTGTGTGTGTGTGTGTGTGTGTGTGTGTTTGTGTGTGTGTGTGTATGTGTGTATGTGTGTATGTGTGTGTGTGTGTGTGTGTGTGTGTGTGTGTGTGTGTGTGTGTGTGTGTGTGTGTGTAAGTGTATGTGTGTGTGTGTGTGTCTGTGTGTATATATGTGTGTGTGTGTGTGTGTTTGGCCACAATATCAACCATAGATCGGCCAAATATGAGGCCTAAGCTCCGATAGGGTAATAACTGTCAATAACGAGTCTAACACGTGGTCCAAGACCATAGTGAATCACACACACACACACACACACACACACACACACACACACACACACACACACACACACACACACACACACACACACACACACACACACACACACGTAAGTAAGTAAACAAACTTAGCGAGGAAACAATGATTCTTTGTCCAGCCGCAAGAAGACGCAGATGCCATGTCGCCTTTTTTCCAAACTTCCACCAAATAATTTTTCCTTATTTCGAAATAACCAACGTCAACTTCAAAGTGAACCTAACACATCCGATACCCGATATCATGGTCTTGATTCTTACCCGCGAAATCTTTCTCTTTCTTTCAGAATCAGTTCAAACGTCTTGATTTCTTGTGAACGTACGAACGCATTCGTATGCAAGATTTGTCGATAAGGAGCTAATCTTATCTGCGATTATCTTTCATTACATCTTAAGATTACCGATAGTGGCGACGAATGATGACTGATCATTGCATAAGAAAGAATACCATTCACGTGGATGACTGTTGGCGTCAGGAAACAACAAAAGTTTAGAGTGACTTAAAACCAAAGTTCTTTAAAGATGGGACAAGGAAAAAAGTGGAAAACAACCACACATAACCGAGGAACGGGAGAAAAACAGATCAAACAAATAA
>NC_134810.1:36167789-36175289 GCF_046742065.1 Oratosquilla oratoria
AACCAGCCTAAAATATTTAAAGTTTATAGAGGGGATTAATTGTAGAAATCTTAACCCTTTTAGTCAGAATTAAATCTAGAAAGATCGTAAATATAGTGAAGTGTTTAAGTCTCTCGAGTAGCTACCGTCCTTAGGGTTCATTGTCCTTCCCCGTGATTGTTTGCCAAAAAAATTCAAGAAAACAATATAAAAATCCCCCTGCGACATTAGTAAAAATTACGTACAAATACCCTCAACGCTGACGCAGTAGTTTATGAGACGCTGTTGGGCCGAGTAAAATCACAGAGCGGAAGATCAAGGGACCAATAAAGTTTATCATTGGGTTTGTTTTTTTCTTTGAACATTTACGCCTTTAGTGTTTTATTTCAACTGAAGGAATCTCCGTCGTTGTGTATTTACTTCTTGATTATTTTTTTTCTAATTGCCGTTAAGAAATTTTGTTCTGTCGCGAGGAAACCCCTTCCTCACCCAGAGCGTAAATAGTATTAAAAAAAAGAAAGAAAGAAAAAAAAAATCTACCAACCAGACGAGGGTCTGTCTCATACCTGAATAAAATCTTCTGTCTTTAGCATGAATAAGAGCTATCAATTTATTTTACTGTACAGGCGATTTTACTTAAGTAAAGAGAGGTTTTCCTTCGTCTGGATAAAATCGCCTGGCGACAGCCACAACATAGACACAAGTCATAGACCCAAGTCATAAAGTTAAGCCTTGTAACATATCTTATTTAATTCTTACTACGCAACCATCGGGAATTAACTTGAAGGGGGCACCAGATTCATCCTTGCATAAGTTAACATTTTACTGCTTAAGATAAAAAAAATAAAAAAAATCGTTTTCGACACTTTAAATTCTTGCCCCGGTTACCGTCAGAAACGTTTGAATCGATATCAAGCGCCACAAGGATCCTCTCTTACTGCAACAAAAATGATGATGCATAAACTTGATCTAATGAAAGAGGCGTGCTCTGGTAATCACCGTGATGGCTCCACTCCCTCGGTGCAAAATGAATTCATCGAGGTGGGCACGTCACTGACTATCCCAGACAATCTCACTATGAAAGCTCCGGTTCGACCAGCTACGGTCGACAGTGACTGACTGCCACTGGCTTTAATCATCTTAGTGATGATGATGATATGATTTAACGCCACAAACTCCTCCCCTATCAGAAGGCAAGGACGGTGTCCCTCACAGAGGACTTTGTAGCATAGAATTTAATAAACCATGCCCTTGGTTCAACTTCGCCGGTGGCAGAATTCGAACCGCCATCCCATCGACCTTCGCCGCAAGTAACGACGCCTTAACCCGCATAGGGTAAATGACAGGCTCTGTCCCGTAGCTGAGAGTCTACTAGAGTAATCCCCTCAGCTTCCCGTCCCTCATAAATCACCGAGTTCGAAGTTTTCAAGACCTCAATAAATAGAGATCGAGTACGGGGATTTGTGTCTTGTGTGCTGTAAATACAAATCCTCCGAAAATACCACAGATTTGTTTAGATTCTAAGGTTCGGGAACGCTAATGTAACCTTGCTTTATCATCCAGAAGCTTACTTATTCAACACGGTGGCAAACTTTATAGCTTTGTTCTGGTTAAGATCGAAGGACTTAAACCAACTGAAAGGCTGAGTCATGACAAAATCTGGGTCTCGATTAGACGATACCAGCTCTGCCCAACGTCCGCTCCATAACAAGTTTACAAGTTGTCAACCTCAGTAAAAGGATAAAGTTAGGGAGTTGACTTACATAGTTTATACTGGCTAAAGCCGAGCGATCTTATTCAACCAAAAATCGCACCCTGACCCACTTTTCAGTGACATTCTTCCGCTCGCTCTTTAGCCAGTCGTAAAGGCGTTATCACACTGGTCTATTTTACCTCCGACTGTTGGAGCAAATTTACAGCCCGCATCTTTCGGGAAGAAATCTGATATCCTGGAAGAAATTTATTCTCCTTCAGCATATCAAATGACATTCTATGTGAATTGTTGAGAAAACAAAATAGTTTCCCACAGTAATTTTGCAGCGGAAAAAGTGCTGGAGGTAAGAGGTACAGCCGATTAATTTAGAGATTGGAGAAAAGATAGCCCAGTTTGATAACCCCTTAAGACCTTTTGGCTCCAGACAGGACACAAATGATAGTGTGCACACGTTCTTGTATGTTTGTGCGTTTGTGTGTGTGTGTGTGTGTGTGTGTGTGTGTGTGTGTGTGTGTGTGTGTGTGCGCGTGTGTGTGTGTGTTTGTGCATGTTTGAGTGTTCTGCGGTAAGATCGTTATCAGTCTCGGTTTTCTACGAGATATACATTTTGCTGTAACATGACCTGCGCGTTCCCAGTACGCGGCCACACGTCCCGCTTCCGTGTGACGCCCGGACAAACAAACCCTCACGCCTAGATCCACCAAACTGAAACCTTTTCGGGTATTGCACTCAGGACTTTGTGTGTATATATATATATATATATATACATATATATATATATATATATACACACACACATATATATATATATAGATGTATGTATATTGTGTTGGTTGTCAGAAACATATTTCCGAAGGTACATAGATATGACGGAAATCAGCATCTTTGTTCTGTACGCTTGTTCTATTGAGGTAAGTAAAGATGGCGGCACATTAGGCTGGCATGCTACTTGCATTTGCTACTTCATTTGAGTAGAATCGACTTCGGTTACAATATTCTAGACTTCCGTAAGAACATCTCAACAATATGTCTAACATTCGTATTGGTTTAACTTTTTTAGTTCGTCATTCAGTTTCTCACTATATGACGCAAGAGTAATTTGACATTTGGAAATTTTGAAAAAATAAAGTTCGTAACCGAAGTCGTTTCTACTCAAAGGAGCAAAAGCAAGTAGCATGCTAGTGAGAAATGCTTAGTGTGCCACCACCTGTCATTGCTACGAATCGAAGTGAAGTGCGGAGGTTGAACACGGGATCCCAGTGCGATAAAGCCCACAGTCTTCGTACAACGCCACCATCGTGTTATTTCTCGAACGATTTTTTAACAAATCTGTAAGACAATAGGTGCAATAACCTCTACAACTTCTCCGTATGAAAGATAGCAGAGTAGGACTCACGCCAATAGATTTAAATTTGACAAATTTAGATTTTAGAAGGAAATAGGCAAGAAGTGGCTTGCCAATAGAGTGGTTAGCGAATGGAATAGACTTAGTAACCATGTGGTGAACGCTGAAACTATCAGTTGTTTTAAGAGAAGGTATCTTTATGGATGATGATGATAGGTGCTAACAGGAATGGAACTACTTAGTGTAGGCCTTAGAGTCTCTTACAGTCTCCTTCGATCTTACATTCTTATAAAAAATTACTTACAGAAATGTTATGCAGTCAATATTTTTGGAATTCTATTGACAACTTTACAAACCAGAGTCATGCAGCATACTCTTATGATTAAAGGAACGTTTCTCAACCTTTTTACCCTTGTGTAACCTTTAAGATAAATTGCATGTCTCAAGGAACCCCTACGAAAAAAGCATATAATGTATCTTTCTCATTTCATTTTCGTCGTAATAATAGGTTAGATAGGGTGATGTGTGGAAGGGCGGTGAGCTAAACACAGAGAACAGTTTGAGTTTTATTCACTGACGTTTCGTCCTGGTAAGGACGAAACGTCAGTGAATAAAACTCCAACTGTTCTCTGTGTTTAGCTCACCGCCCTTTCGCTCATTTGTCTTCCATACTTCAACATAGGGTGATGTCTATATCACATTATTGCAATAAACTTTTGCGGAACCTTAGGGTTCTGCGGAACCCTGGTTAAGAAACGCTGGATTAGAAGCTAATCTCCAATAAAAAAAAAAATGCCGATAATTATTAACTTTTGTCACCACTCCTTTCACTCGCTCTCCTGAAGGCTTTTTTATAACCTCTGTGACTAAGTCTTCGGCGAGATTATCTCCTCAAAGATAGACGAGTCGGTTATCATCAAAGATATACTAATACTCCTTTACAACATATCCTCATTTTTTCTCAGTTCTTTTACACATCTTTTTTTCGCTGCGGAAACGGGATATAAGAAAATTTAACTTGAAGATAAATTTTAAGTTTAGGGAATCCTTATGGTGCCAGGTCGTAGATTCTCGCGTCATTACTCTTCTTCAACGGCATTTTGGGCACTTGAAGCAATGTTGGTCTTTCCTTTGTATGGAAACTAAAAATTTCTTGTTATCACTGAAATACTTTTAATAATCTGCAGCACCTTTTCAACTGTCTAGCTCCAACTCAATTGCCGACTTAATACAGGGGCCTTTCTCTCTCTATCTCTCTCTCTCTCTCTCTCTCTCTCTCTCTCTCTCTCTCTCTCTTTCTCTCTCACGCTGTCTACTTATGCATACACACACACACGCATATATATATATATATATATATATATATATATATATATATATATATATATATATATATATATATATATATACATGCACATGATAAAGAAGTAGTTCAGCTTAACATGAACACTCTCACTCAAACAGGGAATGTTACGTGGAGAGCCATGACCCAGGTCATAACTTAACCTCACCTTTCTTAAATATTAATGAAGAATGAAACGTTTCACGATTGATTCTGTTAGTAATCTAACACGTCTGAAATGTCCAAAGCTTACATTGACATTACTTTATAAACACCAGAAATCAAAAACGACTTTACTATATCTCTTTCGAAGAAGTATTTTCATCTTTCCAATACTTTGGAGTCAGTATAGTTAGTATGGTGGTTATGACTGGGCTGTCTAACATTATATTTACTGTGAAAGATCCTTATATTCAGTTTCTTTCTAAAGTGACCTATACAAAGCTTGTCATAGTATATGTATGACACACTCATGCATTTCATGATATATTCCCAGCCGAAATGTGGGAAGATCACACCTTCAAATCTTCTTGGAATAATCATCGTACTTTTGGTTGAATCAAGCAAGCGTGATCGGTCATCAAAGGTAATTTTGTTCTTCGATGTGACTGATGTAAATATTAGAACAAGGCCTGTCGCATTTATTAGTCTCGATTCGAAGTGAAAGTGAACATTGATAGCACTTGGTCTCGTATGCAAGGCGTTGCCAGCCGTACGATGACCATTGTACATAATTATCGTACATGATTATAATAATTATTCCAAGGAAACTTGAAGGCGCGGTCTTCACATTAACCGCCTAGGCCAGTACTTGGCAAGCTTAGGAGCCGCATGTGGCCCTTTCAGGCCACTTGTGTTGCCACCACCCATTTAGTTAGGCAGCTGGGTGAAACTGTCTGGATCTAAATGCGATAAAGTATCTAAAACTTGCCATCTATCGTCCCCATCAATCATCTTGTCTCCTAAGCCCCTCCCCTTTCTCTTGATTGTTGCTGATTGGTTGACGTTACGCTTGCTATCTTTCATGGAAAAATTTGCCATACATCATGAAATAATCTGGTGATTAATGTCAAATATTTTGTAAATATTTCTGAAGAACAAAAGAAGCCATTCCCTGAGCATGGGGTGAGGGAGGAGCAGGCGATCATGGAGCTAGCCAATCGCAGCCGCCCTGTAACCAGAGAAGCAATCGTGATTGGCCAAGAAAGAAATGGGGCGTTGCTTATTTTGCCCTGAAACCACTGCGGCGACTATTTAGTTGGCGACGATTATAAAGGGATTATCACACTGGGCTTCCCCGGGTTTCTCCAGCGCTGAAAGTTGAGATTTTGAGTAAAAACAACTTCAATTACAATATTAAGTTGATGTTTTCAAATCTCCAAATATCAAATTATCTTTCCGTCATATAAAGCAAAGCTGAAAGATGAACTGAGAGATTGTAAACCTATGTTAGACATACTATTGAAATGTCCTAAGAGAAGTCTAGATATCTGTAAGCGAAATCTTATTCTAGTTATCTATGCGGAAGTTGGAGGTAGAACATTGAAGAAAAAAATAGTCCCCTCAAGCGAACGCGTTCAATGTAATTTTCTTTCTTTTAACTTCAAGATGGCTCAAAAATCTTAGCCTTTCTGGTGTGGAAGGGGTTTCCTTGGCTGAATCAAACCATCTGGCAGTAGCTACAATGATCAAATAGAGTTGTTACATTAAAAAAGAAGTTGAGTATATAGCGTGTCTTATGAAATTGGTCAATCGAAATAAACACCATATAAGACATACGGTGGTATTCTTAGAAAAAAAAATCCTTATATAAATCTTATATAAATCTTTGGAAGATTCTTACGGTGGTCTCCTTTAAAAAAAATCTCTCCTTATATTAATTTTTCCCTTCCAAGGATGTATATATACCATTTATAAAAGTAAAGATTTTTTTCAAGAATACTACCATGAGCTTTTATTAGCACAACGTTTCGCTTTTCCTATCTTTACCAAGTATGCACTTGATAAAGACGTATTTGATAAAGCTGTAACAGCTTTATCATGGCTTGATAAAACTGTGAAACAAGTGAAACGTTGTCCTAATAAAAGTTTCATGCTCATATGGTATTTCTTTTGACGGAGTTACTACATCCTCAGTTATAATTAGTCAGCGTTTTTATACAAGAGGAAAGCATCGCGAAGATATGGCGTCGCACAGGTAGTAATAGAGATTTAAAGGGAGCACGGAAACATAGGGGCAGTAGAATTTATAAATTATTTTTTTAATTAGTTCTAAATCATGAAGGAATATATGATCAAACTATTTTTTTAATGGAGATTAATTCTAAATCATGGAAGAATACTGGGCGCCTCTGGGGGGGGGTGTAATTATACTACAATCAAAAAGATAAATTTATATAGCCAAAATATATTTTTCCACTTTAACTGAGGAGGGGTGGAGTCACTCAAAAAAAAAAAAAAAAAAAAAAAAAACTTGCGAAGTCGCGCCAGCGTAGACCGCTGAGGTTCACTCTCTTCTCGAAATTAACTAATCAAATTCTATTCCATTTGACTTTATCTTATTCCAGTTAATTCTATTTCTTTTCATTTAGGATCATTCCATCTTTATTTTACTTTGTTCTACTATTTTTGTATAATTTTTGTTTGCGTTTCCTTTATTTTCGTTTTCTATTTTGTCTCATGCATATTTTGATAAGTGTATTGATATCTGGTTATGTATCGTCCTCACAATCATCACCAAATTTATACCTTTTCATCCATATATGTAAAACATAGAAATGTATGTATCCATGTATAATATATAGATATATAGATATAGATGTCGATCCATTTATACATATACATTTACATATACATATACATATACATATACATATCTATCTTTCTGTCTATCTATCTATTTATCTATATATAGATAGATAGATGGATAGGTAGATAGATGTCGATGCGGATGTATAGATGTTATAGATATAGATATAGATATAGATATAGATATAGATATAGATATAGGTATTACGATTGTGATTATTTTAATTAATTTATATGTGTTTCCTCTTTTCCAGTCCTATGGCTTTACAGTTGCTGTTGCTAGATTCCAATTTTCACGTCTTAATTTACAGT
>NC_134810.1:36177789-36185289 GCF_046742065.1 Oratosquilla oratoria
GTACACATGTACTAAATGTACTCACATAAGTCGGTCGTACGGATGTAGGGCAGTGTTATAAACATGAGCGCACATGAATGTACACCCGTGTACGTTTCTCTTCGTGTACACATGTACTAAATGTACTCACATGAGTCGGTCGTACGGATGTAGGGCAGGGTTATAAACATGAGCGCACATACATGTACACCCGTGTACGTTTCTCTTCGTGTACACAAGTACTAAATGTACTCAAATGAGTCGTTCGTACGGATTTAGGGCAGTATTATAAACATGAGCGCACATGCATGTACACCGGTGTACGTTTCTCTTCGTGTACACATGTACTAAATGTACTCACATGAGTCGGTCGTGCGGAGCTGCGGCATCTTCCTCTTGCACCACCTGGTCCACAGGTGGTGGTTGCGGTTGAGCCGCTTGCCCCTGCGGCTCAGCTGGTACCTGCGGCTGTTGAGCCTGCCGCGTAGGGGACTGCTGAGCTGTAGCCATGGCTAAGAACCAGTTGCACGATCTGCGGTCAAAGAACTAAGTTCCGACGCGACAAGCAGTTGGCAGCTGAAATAAGGTTCACTAATCACGACACCCGTGCAGCTGCGTGGAAGAAGAAGAGGCGACGAAAGCTGCCGCCGCCGCTGCTGCTGCTGCTGCTGCCACGAAACTGCTGCGATTGGTCCGCACTCTGAACACAAGCGACCAGCTGCGAGACCAGCTGCGAGACCAGCTGCACGCGGTGGGTCGAACCACGTGAGTTTTCTCACCCTCTCCCACGTGTGGGAGGAACTGTTGTCGTTCGTGAGGGAGACCGAGATTGAGGGAGATGCTGGACGTTGAGACAGGTCAAGGGAGGGGTTGAGGAAGTCACAACCAGATACCGCCTCAAGCTACCGGGATCCCGGTACTCGTGACAGTGACCGAAACGGAAGAGACACACCGGGGAACGTTAGGGGGGGCGGGAAGTTGAAGACGGTAGGTGTAGACCCCAGACACCAACAAACAACTTGGGGAGCGAAAAGGGGAGTAACTGGTAGCTACTGGCCGGTACTCACTCCCGGTCGGGGGAGACGGTAAGGGGAGTGAGTGAGAGAGGAGGGGGAAGGGAAGAGATAGCGAGTGGACTGTCTGCACGTGGAGGGAGCAACGCAAAAGCTGTTGCTGCACGCGGGGTTTGTCGCACGCGGCGGCGAGGCAAAAGGAACACTGCAGCGGCGGCAGGCGGGACGGGATGTGGCTTGGTGGCGGTGGCGGTAGAGGAGGAGGAGGAGGAAGAGGAGGAGGAGGAGGAAGAGGAGGAGGTGGAGGCGATGTCACTAGCGGTGGTGGTAGATTGTGGTGGTGGTGGTGGTGGTTTTGGTGGAAGTAAAGGTTGAGAGGAGAGATGAGGACGGGGAGGAATAATAAGACGGGCTGTAGAGCTTCGCGGAGGAGGAGGGGGAGGGGGAGGAGGAGGAGGAGGAGGATGAGGAGAATGAGGAGGAGGAAGGAGAGGAAATGGAGATTGACAACGACTGTGCAATGTATGGTAAGAAGAGGAGAGGAAGGTGGAGGAAGTAGAGGAAGTGGAGGAGGAGGAGGTGGTGGAGGCGAGGGAGAACGTGGAGGCTGGAGTGGCTGTGGCAACGGAGAGGCTGACCGTCGAGGAAGAGTGAGAGGAGGAGGAGGAGGAGGAGGAGGAGGAGGAGGTTGCTGCTGGTGATTCTGCAAGGTGGCTTTCGGGAGGCTGTGAAGTAGAAAGTGGTGAGAGGCGGAGGGGGCTTTATCGCGGGGCTTGCTGGGTGGTGGACGCGCGTGTGGACGGGGAGGGGGCTGTGGTAAAGGCGGCAGGGGGGCTGTGGGGGCGGGCGGGTGAGCGGGTGAGCGTGATTGCACACACACACACACACGCGCGCGCGCGCGGGTGAGTGGGTGGACGTATAGCGAACGTAGTAAGCAAGCCAGAGGAGAGGTGAGCGACCGCGTGCAACAAGTTCACCTCTGGAGGCGTAGTGAGAAAGTCCACGGGGCGGCGGATGGCCACGCACAGCCGCCTCAGCCCCAGCCCCGCCCACCATCGATCAACACCTGCGCAGGGGCTTTTGCCCCCAACCCCTTCGCCAACAAAGCCCCCTTCGTGATGTTCTCCGTCTAACACCAACAACAACGATGGGGTCGACGTCGCGAACGGCGCCCGAAAACAACACTGAGGTCTTCCTGTATCGTTTGTGATCGGTTTCCAAGTTCGCGTCTTCAGTACAGACCCTTTACCACCCTTTAACCAAATATTCTATGGTAATGGGATGTATCATTGTCACTGTCATTATCACTGTCACCATCAACAGCAGCAGCAGAAGCACCTGAACGAGTATTATCATCGTCATCGCAGTTATCGTCATAGCCATCACCATTATCATTACCTACATTATTATCATTATCATCATATCATCATCATCATCATTATCATCATCGTCGTCTTCATCATCATCATCATCATCATCATCATCATCATCATCATCATCATCACCACCACCATCACCATCATCATCATCATCATCATCATCATCACCATCACCATCATCACCATCATCATCATCATCATCATCATCATCACCACCACCACCGCAACCATCATCACTATCATCACCACCACCACCACCGTCACGAAACAGATGAATTAATGAAATATCCACGTGGCGCTAACCATGAGTGAGAGAAACAAAAATGCCACCGTCGAAGGTGGTGATCGGAAACAGGTCGCAAGCTTAGAGTGACTGGGGCTTTAACGATGTACAGAACGCGAGATCGTTTCCCGATACGATTGAGCAACATAGACTAAACAAATCGCAAACTCTTTCCCAGTACACATCATTAAAACGTCTCTTGATATTTACACAAAATGTAAATATCCTAACACCTACGTGAGAGGAATTTTTCCTGAACCAAATTAAATTTTGTTTTCACTTTAAACCAAGATAAAAAACATCATTGTGAGGAAATGGATCTCGACGACCTTGATCGAGTCCTTTCAGCGCAACA
Source organism: Oratosquilla oratoria (assembly GCF_046742065.1). NCBI lineage: Eukaryota > Metazoa > Arthropoda > Malacostraca > Stomatopoda > Squillidae > Oratosquilla > Oratosquilla oratoria. Next base: position 36,180,799 of record NC_134810.1, read on the forward strand.
ACGAACACTGCAAAAATATGTATATATGAATGTGTATATATATATATATATATATATATATATATATATATATATACATATGTACATATGTACATATGTGTATGTATGTATGTATGCATGTATGTATGTATGTATGTATGTATGTATGTATGTGTGTGTGTATGTAAGTGTGTCGAGATTCTCCAATATATGCATGGGTCCAACCGGTGGTTTTCACCAGAATACGTTAGGCTGCTGCAGGGATCCTGTTAAGGGGTCGCCACTGAGATGCCCACTGACAGAGCTGGGCGCGTTCCTAGATACATTCCGCTGTTAGCGCTCCCAAACTTTTAAAGCTTAAGAGACAGGTTCATACTGAAATAAAAGTCCGATAAACCACATACTATAACGAAGAAAAATTTCGTAGGCCACATACTGTACTGTTTACTATATTGCTTTAATAGTTTGGGAGCGCTAACCGCGGCCAAACTAAAGCGGAACGCACCGAGTAACGCACATAAGAACGCACATATGAACGCACCGAGGAACGCATGTAGGAACGCACATAGGGACGCGCCCAGCTCTGCCCAATGATCATATTACTCTAGAATCGTCTGGGCTGAAGAAAATATATAAAGTGAGTCATCACATCGAAGGAACTCGGTTCCAACTCACAGCCTCCTCCTTCACCAATCTCCATCACAAAAGTCTTCCTCATCGTTGGAGATTTTGACAGTCACCAACATTATCCACGTCTTTATTATAATTTTCTCTGTCATTTCATAATTTTTACGTCACAACAGACGTCACTTTCATCACGATAACTACGTATTGTGTCCGTCATCACCACCACCAGTCATCACCACATTCACCACTTCTGTAAGTCGCTTTCGACTCCACTAACATCTTCACCACACCTCCTCCACCTTTCCACTCCCTTCACCATAGCTTCTGTGGGCACCCATCTCCACCACCGCGTCCACCTCCTCCACCTCCGCATCCCCTTTCCGCCTCCATCTGTTTCCATGTCACTCCAATAGATATAATCTCCACACCCGCATTTTTTTTTTTTTTTTTTTTTTTTCTTTTTGCAAGAGGGGGAAGTGCATGGCCTTCGCAAAGAGAAAACAGACGCGTATGGTGGACGTGGTATCACTGTGGAAAAGAGTAATCTGGTAAGCCCTTTCGGTGTGTATAGGTTTTCCCCCTAGGTCCTGTTAACACTAGCGGTTTGAACCGCGCGGAAACCGCGGCCGTACCACACCACATAGTCAAAGAAAAACTAAGCGGTTATGTGTGAACGCCTCCATGGACTTCATTGTAATTGAACCGTCGCGGTTTGAATCTCAGTGGTGCCTTTAGTGTGAACAGGTCTTTAGCCGAATGAAATCGCGTGGTGGAAGCCAAGATGGAGACACAAAAATCGATAATAACAGTGAAATAATTAACTGAGATAGGTTTAACCCTTTGGAAGTGTAAGAGGTTAACTTGGGTCAATTATTTGGTAGCATGTTGTGAATGTCATTGAAGCCCCAGTCACACTAAGCTGACGACCTGTTTCCGACCACCTTCGACGGTGGCACTTTCGTTTTTCTCATGGTTAGCGCCAGCTGGCTATTTCATAGTCATCTATTTCATGACGGTGGAGACTCAGTCCAATTGTAGTATTGTCTTGAATTCTTTTTTTATAAACAGAGGAACAGCACAAGAAAGCCTGGTCGCCGGTGGTCGGAAACAGGTCGTAAGCTTGCTGTGACTAGCCAAGAGGTGGGGAACCTGCGGCCTTCTGCGGCCTTTGATATATATATTATCTTTTCAAAGGACCTTGAATATTTCTTAAGCCTGAAATCATTATACACCTGAAACTTATAATATAATAAAAGGGGTAAAATAATTGAAGAAAAAAAATTCAGTGCGGCCTTTATGTGGGACGATGAATTGTAAGGTGGCCTTCATGCACAAAAAGGTTCCCCACCCCCTGGACTAGACCCTTAGGCCGATGTTATACTGTCCGGCGATGCCGTTGCGTCTTGATCATGAAGACAGAAAATTCTCCATTAAGAGTCATTAGACTCGAAAGGTTATGGTACTATTTCAACCAGGGGGAGATGATGGTCGTTATATAAAGTTATGGTTATCGTCAAGAGGTTCTATTAAGCTAAATGATCTTGCAAACATAATGTACCCGTGTCCGGCGCCGCCGCAAAGTATGACACCGTCATCGGAAGGTACTTCACTCCATCATTTCAACACACACACAAACACACCCAGACTGCCACTACGGCGGTCTGGGTTCGAATCCCGCCCAGGGCTAAAATAATTTCAGTACCGCTGCGCTGTGAGTTGTGTGTGGGTGTGTGTGTGTGCGTGTGTGTGTGTGTGTGTGTGTGTGTGTGTGTGTGTGTGTGTGTGTGTGTGTGTGTGTGTGTGTGTGTGTGTGTGTGTGTGTGTGTGTGTGTGTGTGTGTGTGTGTGTGTGTGTGTGTGTGTGTGTGTGTGTGTGTGTAAGGTCACAGCATTACTCACAGATCGGTCATATAGGGGTTCTGAGCTCTCTTCCGGGAGGGAAATAGCTGTCAATCACGAAGTCCAACCCGTGATCCAAGACAATGGTGAATCACACACTCACAGACACACACACAGACACACACACACACACACACACACACACACACACACACACACACACACACACACACACACACACACACACACACACACACACACACACACACACACACACAGATACACACACACACACATACACACACACACACACAGACACACACACACACACACACACACACACACACACACACACACACACACACACACACACACACACACACACACACACACACACACATAAAAAATCAGTAAGACACAACCCGTCACTGAAAGAGAAAAAGCTGACTTCATAATGATGTAATAATGTTCAGGTCATTAGGAAGAGTAAATAAAATCAGAAGGGAAGATCTCATACTTTGAGACGGATAGTGTTCGGAGGTTATGGAAACAAATGATAAAATAGTCTTATATATAACGTTTCGGAAATAGAAACAAGAAAACAATCTTCCTCATAAAAGCATCAACTCCGGGAATAACTTAGATGATGATAACCCTCAAGATAAAACCGTAAGTGGATTTGAAATTAGTTATGATACTTGGACAAATAGAGAAAGAACCCTTGCGAGTATGTTTCTTCTCCAGCTTATTACAATTAGGTAAATGCATACACACACACACACACACACACGTACACACACACACACATACACACACACACACACACACACACACACACACACACACACACACACACACACACACACACACACACACACACACACACACACACACACACACACACACACACACACACACACACACACACACACACACACACACACACACACACACACACACACACATTTCATATATTTCATGTTGATATTTACTTATTTTAGAGAGAATTTAAACTATTAAGTTCATTTGTTGTAATATAAAATCCATTTTTTTTGTTGGCTATTTAAATGAAGGATGTTTGGAGGTGAATCTAAGATGAATATGTGGTGGGATATAAGAGGTGTACGTAATCCAAAGCCAAAGTCAAAGACGAAACCGTAAAATCCGAACAAAGTTATGTGGTCGACTCCTTTCAGCGTTGCGGTTTCGTTTATAAGCTCGATGTTCCAATATGATAGATTTATATAATGATGATGATTCGGCTTAACGTCGTGAACTCACCCATATCAAGAGGCTAGGACGGTGGCCCTTACAAAGAGGACTTTGTAATGAGGAATTTAACTAACCATGACCTTGGTCCAACTCGCTTGTGGCAGGGTTCGAACCACCGTCACCTAAACCTCTGTCTCAAGCCATATACCCACTCCAACACCCATTTGTTGTCTTTACCTTTTATCTCTGTTCCTTGTGGATGAAGGGTCATCCCTGCCTCCTGCCCACTGCCTGAGTCAGAGGCAATGCAGCAAGGCACAGCACATCCACAACAGGGCCCTACAACAGAAGCGAGCCCTCAGCTGATCGAACTCCGTGACGTCTTGCGGAGTGGCAAGGACAATTTGCTGACATAACCTTGATCACTCCGAAAGTACAAGGTATTATTCATTTTGTGTCAAATAAAACGGCCCGGAGCCAAAGAGAGAGAAATTGTCAATGGTGCCGCCCTAACAAAGGGTTTATCCATTTTGTGCTGAGTGGCGCGTTGTGTTTATTTTTATATGTCCTCAGGCCATTCAACTGATCCCCGTCAGCTGAATAAGATGGCTTCTACTTAACCAGAACAATATCTATAGAATACAGCAGTCGAAGAAAAAGACGAAGAAAAAGACGAAAGAGAACACGAAGAAGATGAAGAAGTAGACGAGGATGAAGACGATGAAGAAGGCAAAGAAGAAGGCAAAGAAGAAGAAGAAGAAGAAGAAGAAGAAGAAGAAGAAGAAGAAGAAGAAGAAGAAGAAGAAGAAGAAGAAGAAGAAGAAGAAGAAGAAAA
>NC_134810.1:36192789-36197789 GCF_046742065.1 Oratosquilla oratoria
GGGAGGAAGAGGAGGGGGATTAGAGATAGTATAGAGAAGACAAGAAAAGCAAAGGGTTCTCTTGACGTACTTTATTGATATTTTTATGGCTAAGGAGGTCGTCACGGGAAAATAGAGTAAGACCTTGTTCACACTACCGGTCTGAACCGCGTGGGAACCACAGTGGTACCGCATGAAAAAAAAAAAAAAAAAATCCGCGGTTGTCCGTGAACGCGTCCATTTATTTACATTGTAATCGAACCTCCGCGACTGAAACCGCTAGCGTAAGAGGGCCTTAAGCCCTAGCCAGACGAGCGGTTTTGGCCGTCGCGGGTGCAAAGCGGGTCAGAGCCGCCGCGGAACCGCTTTTATATAAAGATTCCTATGTATACAACCTCTCGTCTGACATAGCCAGGCGGGCCGCGGCGGGCGTTTCAAGTGGGGAAATGCTCTCACCCGCCGCGGTCAGGTGGGTAGAGACCGCCCGTGTGACATCAGTCTAAGGGTTTTACTGTAGAGTGGGCGAGAAGAGGGAAGATTTTCACTTAGTGGAATCAAATAACCCGGTAGAAGTCTAAATAAATATTAGTAAATCATCACAAAACTCAACAAACAGGTTAAGAAGCATAGGTTAAAAAAATCGTGATGGAACTAACTTGATGTACGTCTTCGATATAATCTCGTTTTTTCCAAGTCTTGTTCTAATATTAGACAATTCTATTCAGTTCTTGAAAAATCCCCGGGCTAAAGATACTGAATCAGTTCCGGGAGCTTATCGTTGATAGATGAGTGTGATATTATTACAAAGGATTACAAAGGAGGAGCATGCTGAAAGGAGACCTTTTGGGTCCAAACTAGGTCCGGATAATATATAAATATATATAATTATATCTATATATATAATATATATATAATATATATATATGACATATATATACATATATATATAATATTCATATATACATATATATATATATATATATACTATATATATAATATATATTCTCTTGTTGACAGACGAGAATAAATTATATATTGCTGTTTCTGCATTGTTTATCTTTTTGTTAAGAACTTCAATTTCTCTTGCTAATTTACGGTGTTGGACTGATAGTTTGCTGATAGCTGTCCGTATGAGGTTGCAACGTTTCGGTCTTCTCTGGAGACCATCTTCAGGCTAATTGTTTGGGTGTGTGTGTGTGTGATGTTTATATACTATTTTATTTCTGATTGTTTGGTTGGTGTCGTGTGAAGCGATCATCCTGATTGGCTGCTACGTAGTCATCAGGAATCACTAGGAGAGGTGAGGTCAGGTCCGCTTGTGGGATGGGAGAATCTGGAGGTCTATACTGTGTATGTTCATGGTTGGTTTGCAAAGTAGACCACTTGGAAAAAGAAACTAACGAAGCAGAGCGCTTTCGTATATTACATCTTCAGTGCAACAAGTACATAGTAATAGAAATGCATAGATAATATATACATGAAACAAAGGAACAAGGACAGTTTGAATAAGGGTAGCAGCCAATTTACCCCCTGGAGGGCGGAAGGTCATTGTCAATTAACTTATGATGGTTGGGTCACATAGACGCTGGGTTACATTTTACCTGATATTATCTTACTAATTTCTTGACAAATAAAATTATCAAGTTTGTATAAGCCCTTGTGTAGGTTGGTATTTTGATTACCGGTGGTATGAATCAAACTACACTCTATTACATTTCTTGCTATTATGTTGTTGGTATAATAGATTGACTGGGCATTACCCCAATCAACTGGATGATTATTTAATTCAATATTATTGATTATAGCACTGGAATTATTGCCATCCCTAACATTTTTTTATGTTGTTAAATTCTAATGTTTAAGGGTTTGGCAGTTTAACCTATGTAAGATTGATTACACATTTTGCAAGGAATTTTATATATGCATCCTTTTTTAACTTCAATACTATTGTTGATGAGTTTATGTTTTACTGTACTATCATATTTAAAAACTACCTTTACGTAAAATCTTTTTAATACCCGTGTTCTTATTAGCATATATATATGTATATATACACATACATATATATATATATATATATTATATATATATATATATATATATATATATACATGTATATATATATATATATAATGAATATGAATAAATAAATACATAAAATATAATAATATAAATAATGATAAATAGAATAAGTAAATAATCAAATAGGTAAATTTAAACAATAAACAAACAAGTAAATAGTAAATAATAACAAATTGACAGATAAATGATAACAAATGATAATCAAAGAAATAACGAACAGACAAATAATGACAATCAAATCTATCGCCAGGCGATTTCAGTCAGCTGAGGAGAAATCCCTTTTGCAGTCAGTGTCCAGAATAATGTTAATTAGACCTGAGATTTGGACCTTATGGAGCTGGTCTAGACATCACCAAGGGATTATATTTAAACGAGGGAATAATTAAGCTTCAGGAGCCCTCTATGACTTTACTCCTGAGGATGTGGCTGGTGCCGGAACGTCGGTCATATAAGACAATGATTTCAAAGATTTTGTTCCAGGCTGCCTGGCTTACCAGGCGATTTTATTCAGTTTAAGGAAACTTTCGAAACCAGAGAGTCTCTCTCTCTCTCTCTCTCTCTCTCTCTCTCTCTCTCTCTCTCTCTCTCTCTCTCTCTCTCTCTCTCTCTCTCTCTCTCTCCTCTCTCCTCTCCTCTCTCTCTCTCTCTCTCTCTCTCTCTCTCTCTCTCTCTCTCTCTCTCTCTCTCTCTCTCTCTCTCTCTCTCTCTCTCTCTCTCTCTCTCTCTCTCTCTCTCTCTCTCTCTCTCTCTCTCTCTTCACTCTCTCTATTGGGGTCAACCCTGTCGCTGCGTTGTCTATTGGTGAGTGAGAGAGGGAGAGAGAGAGAGGAGAGAGAGACTGAGAGAGAGAGAGACAGAAACGATATTGGAAATGTCCTCCATTCAGTGTTTACGACCGCACCAGAGTTGGCGGGAAGAAGAAGAGGTGGGGCCAGAAGTTCCTGGGGACCACGTGGGGCGGAGGGGTCGACAGCGACATGACGTCAATAAACATTTCATTTTTAGATTTAAAAACGAATGAAGGAGCAAAGGCGAATGAAACTTCAATGAATAAAGAATGGCGGAGTTCTCGAGAGATGAGAAAGGAAGAAAAGAACAAAAAAAGGAGAGGCTTGAGCCCTAATTGAGAGTGGACAAATTGGAAAATGGAAAGGAAAAAGTGAGAGGAATATGAGAAAGAAAATAATTGTAAAAAATGAAAAAAAGAGAGAGAGAAAAAGGGAAATAAATGCGATCAAAACACAATGAAATGAAGAAAAAAAAACCAGGAGAAAACATAACTAAAAAACAAAAACAAAAAACGAAATATAACCAAAATTGAAAAACGAGGAAAAGATATGGAGAAATCATTGTGAGTGAAGAAATTTTGAAGAATGGCTATAAAATAAAATAGAAAGGATTTACGTTCAAGGAAATAACTTTGGGGAAAAGATGAGAAGATGGAAGAAAGAATCAGACAATAGATAAAATGGTATGAAAGGAAAATAAAATAAAACGACAACTAAAATACGTAAATAAATAGAAAAATATATAACAAACAGACAAATAGATAATTGAGTAAATGAATGAATGAATGAATCAATCAATTAATAGATGTATAGAATAAACAAATAGATAAAGTATTAATGTATAAATGAATAGATGAATATGGATAGACGAATAATTAAACAACTAGGTAAATAAACAAGACTATAAGATAAAGAAATATAGACAAATAGGTGAACAAAAACATTGACTAATAAATGAATAAGAAAATAAACAAATGAGTAAAGAAACAAATACATAAATGAAAAGAAATGAATTAATAAGTAGATAAATAAAATTTCTCATGACAGATTTCCCAAAATCACGTCACGTCGTCGACATTTATGGGACGGTCGACTCGTGATCAGAGTGGCAACAAAACAACACAAAAGACTTAACAAAACCAAAATACAACTGCCATTCCAGTTATCTTAGGCTCGATTCTAGGCCTCGGACAATGCGTAGTACACTTAATACGTATATGCGTTTTTTTTAATGGTGAAGATTTAAGTTAATCAATTAAGGTCGCTGCAAAAGTTTCTACTCTGATTTCGAGTGAGTCTGACTTTGCAACGATGTAGACAAGAATGTGTTCGTATCCCCGTCAGGAAAGTAATTTTTAGGAATCTTTCCCTTTACCACCATCATTTCTATTAACATCTATCCATCTGCACCCTTTACCTTTTACTCTCTACTTGACTCATTCTCTTCACTTTCTTCAAAAAATCTTGTTATTCTTTTCAACACTTTCTGTCATGTCTCTATCCCGTTTCACATCTGCTCTCCTCTTTGCCTCCCTCATCTTACGATCTGCTTCTCCTCTCTCTCTCTCTCTTTTTTTTTGTACCTCTCATATGTTTACTGAGTCCAACTTGACAACCATTCCACGAATGTTTACTTCATCCCTTCTTCTATCGTCTTCACCTCATCATACTACCACTCACTACCCTTGCCTCATAGGTATGTGTTTGTGTGTGTGTGTGTGTGTGTGTGTGTGTGTGTGTGTGTGTGTGTGTGTGTGTGTGTGTGTGTGTGTGTGTGTGTGCGTGTGTGTGCGTGTGATGTGTTTGTATGCATATATGTGTGTGTGATCGTGTGTGTGAATGGCTTTTTAGCCTTATATTCTTAAAGATTATGCAACATCCTTTGCACTGAGGGAGAGAATCGCCTAAGAACGCGTCTTCAACTCAGACACAAAGCGGCCTTGACATGACTTGACCCCATCTCGTGATCTAGATAAGGTTGCCCATTAACTTATTTCTCGCCATCCTGTCTGCTCTTTTTCCCTTCTTCCCTCCACACCGTCCCTCCTCCTCCCGTTCTTAATAGCATTTCTTATCATTCTCTTCTTCCTCCTTTGTCCTTTTCTCGTCAGTTTCCTTATCGTATTCTTCCTTTTTCTTTTTCTGGTTCCC
>NC_134810.1:36202789-36205289 GCF_046742065.1 Oratosquilla oratoria
AGGATGTGAAGAGGACTGTGGAAGGGAAAACATGCAGAGCTGTGCGCATGAAAAAGAAAAGAAATAATCGAACTGTGTGCAGCAAGATGAGGAATTGAGGATGGGTCGGTAAGCAAAGGTTAAGGAGGTAGAAAATAAGAAGGAGGAGGAGAAAATGATTTTTTCCAAAAGAAAAAGTGAAGAAAGACTAGCAAAAAAAGAGTGTGGAACAACGAAAATAGATTGAGTAAATTTGAGGAGAGGACCGGGAATGAGGTAGATGGACGGAGTGAGAAGAGCATTGGTTGCAAGAGGAATGTCTGTCGAGTAGGGAAGGGAGTGGGCAAGAGCTCCCCGTGTATTTTGGGAGTCTGGTGATGACACCAGAGGCTGTTGGGAACGAAGTTCGGGTCTCCATATTTACCTGGTGGGGTCAAAACCAAAACACTTGAGAAGACACGATCCACTCGAAAACTAGAACTAACTAGGAAATCCTCTTGTTTCTTTTATGTTTTCAGCCAGTCTTTACTGACACGGTGGGTGGTCTTGCTGGATACAAGCGTGGATTCTTCCGATCTTTCTTCTCAAAAGAGAAACTAGCTCTCTGAATGTCCTCAGTAACTTATATCTCATAAACCTGTAAAATCCCAAGAGCCTCCAAATGCTGCAGATGTATGTGTATGTGTGTGTGTGCGTGTGTGTGTGTGTGTGTGTGTGTGTGTGTGTGTGTGTGTGTGTGTGTGTGTGTGTGTGTGTGTGTGTGTGTGTATGTATGTGTGTGTGTGTCTGTATGCACGTGCATGTGTGACCCGAGTCTTCGCTTTTCAAAAGATATTTACAAACATTTCAGTCGAATGTCACACATACATACATACATATACCAAGGCTTTTTCCCCCTTCCAAGGGAGGTAGCCAAAAAGGGAAAGGCATAAAAACACTCCCACCCATTTCATCCCTAAATACACTCCACACCCCTCCCACCCTTCCTCTCATCTGAGCACCTCCTGGATGACGGGTCATCCCTGCACCCTGCCCACCGCCCTGGGTCAGAAGCAGTGTCGCAAGACACAGTACATCCACAGCAAGGCCGCTTCATTTAATCGGCGACCCCTCTCCGTCCCCCTTTGCATATAAGGAGAGGACGGGGAGAAATCCCTTCGGGCTGCGTCAAAATTTACTCACACATACTACCCCACCCCCCACCCCCGCCCATTCCTCCTCATGCAGTCACAACATCATCCATATACAACCATTCTCCACTCACCTCTGTCTTCCGTCCTCTCCCTTCCTTCCTCAACAGACATTCCCCTCTTCCCCAAAGCCCCCTTCACCCCATCCATCCACCTCATCCTAGGACGTCCCCTCATGTTCACTCCCTCCACATCTGCCTTCCATACCTCTTTTACTAGTCTTTCTTCACTCATTCTTTCCATGTGTCCAAACCATCCTAATATTCTTTCATCAACCCTATCTCCCAAATCCTTTTTCACCCCTGTTCTCCTCCTCACCTCCTCATTTCTCACTCTATCTAGCCTAGTAACCCCCACCATACTTCTCAGACACCTCATCTCAAACACATTCAAACTCCTTCTCTCTTCTTCTCTTATGTTCCACGTTTCTGCCCCATACAATGCTGTTGGCACAATCACTCCTTCATACAGTCTCCTCTTCGCATCCATTCCCAAATGTCTATTTCTCATTACACTCTTTAAACCACCAAGGCATTTACTCGCTTCTCTCAATCTACATTCTACCTCCACCTTCACTCCACCTTTTCCTGCTACACTTGCACCCAAGTATCTAAAACTATCCACTTCCTCCAGTCGCTCTCCCTTAATGTTCACTTCCAGTCTACTGCCACTTTCACCCCTTGTACATCTCATCACCTTACTTTTACCCACATTTATCTTTAGCTTTCTTCTATCACATACTCTCCCAAACTCTGCCACCAGCTTCCTCAATCCCTCCGAATGTCACACACCATAGATATTTCTTTCTCTTGGCGCCAAGTGTTTCAACTCAGCTAATAGGGTCGTAGAACTTGCACGGATAGAGCACAACATGAAAGAAGGAACAAACGGTGGTGTAGCAAAGAAGGAATGGGACATTTGGCATCAGGAGAAGGGAGGGCGGGAGGGCGGGCACGAAGAATTGGGGGAGGGAGGGAACGTAGAGGAGGAGTAGGAGGAGGTGGAGGAGGAGGAGGAGGAGGAGGAGGAGGAGGAAGAGGAGGAGGAGGAAGAGGAGAAGGAGGAGGTCATGTCACCGGCTCTGGAAAAAGGTGGCGATAACCACGGGGCCAAATGAGCCACCACAACCACTACTACCGCCACCACAACCACTACTACCACCACCACCACCACCACCACCACCACCACCACCACCACCACCACCACCACCACCACCACCACCACCACCACCACCACCACCACCACCACCACCACCACCACCACCACCACCACCACCACCACCACCACCACCACCACCACCACCACCACCACAGGTCTTTCATCCGATGCTT
>NC_134810.1:36215289-36217789 GCF_046742065.1 Oratosquilla oratoria
TAAATTATACTCATTACAGCATCTTACTTAGGTATTTATCTAAATGATTCTTAAAGCTTCGAACTGAACTACATTGCACTACCTGTGCAGGAAGTTTATTCCATTCATTAACTACACGGTTGGCAAAGTTGTTTCTACCTACTTCCAAATTGAATCTATTTCCGGACAGTTTGAGACCATTGTTTCTTGTCGGATTCTCATTCAATGTGAAAATTTGGTCACTTTTGATGTTGTCAATTCCCTTTAATATCTTAAAGACCTGTATCAAGTCACCTCTGAGTCTACGCTTTTTTAGGGAAAACAGATTCATGTGCTTAAGTCGATTTTCGTATGATTTATTTTTGATATTTGGAATCAGTTTTGTGGCTCGCCGTTGTACTTTTTCCAGTCTGTCAATGTCTTTAATGAGATTCGGTGACCATACGGAAACAGCATATTCCAAATGTGGACGAACTAACGATTTATATAGCTTGTTAATGAGTGATGGACTTTTGAAATCAAAAGATCGCGCAATCAATCCCAGAATCTTATTTGCTTTCTCAGAGGCTGAAATACACTGCTTGGATGATTTGAGGTCGTTACTAATAATTACGCCGAGATCTTTTTCACTATCCACTTTTGTTAACGAATTTCCAAATAACTTGTAATCGTACTTACTGTTATTTTTACCTATGTGCATTACCTTGCATTTACTTGTGTTAAATTTCATTAGCCACTTTTCAGACCATTGCTGTAATTGATCTAAATCTTCTTGAATATCTAATTGGTTTGAGTGATCATTTGCCACTCCGCACAGTTTTGTATCATCAGCAAATTTGGAAACAGTAGATTTTAGTCCGTTGTCTATATCATTTATATATACTATGAATAGAAGTGGCCCAAGAACGGAACCCTGAGGAACTCCACTTGCAACATTTTTCCATCCAGAAGTTTTTCCATTTAAAACAACTCTCTGTTTTCGACCTTTCAACCAATTACTAGTCCAACCTAATAGGCTACCACTTATTCCATGCAAAGCTAATTTAGTAAGTAGCCTTTCGTGTGGGACGGTATCAAAAGCTTTTGCAAAGTCTAGATATATTAAATCTATATTGTTTCTTTTGTCATAATTCGAGATAACTGTGTTGTAGAATTCGAGTAAGTTAGTCACGCAAGAACGTTTCCGTCTGAAACCATGCTGGCTATCATTTATCAAACGGTTACTTTCTAAATGATATTCGATATCATCTCTGATGATAGTTTTCCATTATTTTTCCTACGATCGAAGTCAAACTTATAGGCCTATAGTTATTTGGTTTCTTTTTGTCACCTTTTTTGAATATGGGAGTAACGTTAGCTAGCTTCCATTCTCTTGGGACATCTCCGGATATGATGGATTTCTTGAAAATAATTTCTAATGGAACAACAATCTCATTTTTCATTTCATTTAAGATTCTTGGATGCCAACCGTCAGGCCCTGGTGTTTTATTAACTTTGAGTTTGTCTATACACCTTTTAATTTTTTCTTTTGTTATATTTACTGTAGTGAGTAAGTTTACCCCAGACTTTTCACAGGTTTCAGTTTGGAATTCACTTTGAGGTGTTTCGTTTACGAATACCGAGCTAAAATAATTGTTTAAGATATTACACATTCCTTCATTTGAATATTCAAGTTGACCGTCGGCAGATAATAGTGGACCAATGTGATTCCTAACAACCTTCTTATCTCTAATGTAACTATAGAATTCTTTGGGATTCTCTTTGGATTTATCAGCGATGTTCATTTCGTATTGTCGTTTTCTATTTCTTATTGTCTTTTTTAAATCTCTCTGTATTGATACATAACTTTCATAGTCATTAGATGCACCCGAGCACTTATATTTCTTATAAGCCTGTCTCTTTTTAGCAATACTTTTTTCAGTTTCTTTGTCGAGCCACTTTGGGCGAGCCTGATTTGGGGGACGTCTGTCCTTAAAAGGAATGTAAGTTTGAATCATCTTAGTGAGCGTATTTTGAAATATTTCCCACATCTGATCTACAGGCCTTTCGTTTAATTTTGCCTCCCAATCTGTAAGCTGAAGCTCCTGACGTAGTTCTATGAACTGAGCTTTACTGAAATCGGGTATTTTAGAAACACAAGTATCTATTCTAAAATATGTGTATATATATATATATATATACATATATATATGGTGTTGGCTCGCTTCCTAGCCTAGCCAGGTCCAAAGGCGGGAACCAATGCGACGTAGTCTGCAGTGGGTGCTAGGAGTTGAACTCACGACTACCTGCTCACGAGTTCGACACGGTATCCATTAGGCTCATTATTGTGGTTGCACAGGTGATAAAGTTCCTCTTCCTCTGAGCTTCGTCCCTGACACAATATTTTTCTCTTTTCCTCCCCTATCACCTCCTCTTTTTCTACCTCCACTTCCTCTTTTTCTACCTCCACCTCCTCTTTTTCTTCACCACCTTCTCTTCTTCCTGCTCTCTTTGCTCCCTATCCTCTTTTTTAAGATCATTT
>NC_134810.1:36222789-36237789 GCF_046742065.1 Oratosquilla oratoria
TATCTGTCTGTCTATCTATTCATTCATCTATCTATATATCTGTGTATATAACAAAAGCCCTATTCCCCCTTATAAGGGAGGTAGCCAGCCATAGTATGCGCTCAGCACTCACAATGCAACACCCATTTGTTGCCCCTTTCAACTTATCTTCCTATGAATGAAGCATTCTCCAAACCCCTTTGCCCACTGCCTGGCTCAGATGCGGGTGACAGTCAAAAAATAGAAAAGTAAATAAATGAATAAAATAGAATTAAATGAAATAAAATTAAATAAAGATAATGAAAATAATGAAATAAGAAAGTACTGTAAAATGAATAAGAAATGAAATGAAATGAAATGAATTGAAATTAGATTAAACTAGATGAAACTGAAACAGGAAAATAAATAAACAAATAAAATAAAATAAATCAAAATAAAATAGAATAAATATGAAGATGAAGAACATTGCATAGCTCACAATAACCTGACTACGGTCAACAAGCTGCAGGTCCTCACAAGAGCAAAAGACTAATATGACTCTATATCAAGTCACTGATTACTTGATCTTTGGTAAGTAACATGTCACTGTGTCCTCACAATCACAAGCAAAAGACCATTGGGTATTTACTTCAGCAAAGCAACAGCTCTTTATGTCTTCTCTGTAAATGGGTCATCCCACTGGGCTATTTTTTCTCCAACCTCCGATTCATCGGTGATACCACCCAGCTCCAGTAAAAATGACTATAGTAAACTATTTTGTTTTCTCAACAAAAATACATAGATTCTCATTTGATATGCTGGAGGAAAATTACCTCCAGCATATCAGATTCCTTCCCTAAAGCTACGGGCTGCAAATCTGCTCCAGCAGTCGGATGAAAAACACCCCAGTGTGATAACGGGAGAAAGAGGAGGAGGAGGAGGAGGAGGAGGAGGAGGAGGAGGAAGAGGAGGAGAGGAGGAGGAGAGGAGGAGGAGGAGGAGGAGGGGAGGAGGAGGTGGGGAGGAGGAGGAGGAGGAGGAAGAGGAGAAGGAAGAAGAGCATTAGTTGAAGAAGGACTAGACTAGAAGAAGAGGACACGAGGAGGCTTTGGCCAGTATACACACAAGAAGATCTTTTCCCTTCAGCTTCGCCACCATTGTCTTCGGCTTCCAGTTGAGTCCAACGCTGCTTCCTCCAGCCCCTCTTCCAGACCTCCCCCCCACTCCCTGTTTGTTGCCGGCAACTGCACAACATTGAATCGAGTTGCTCCTGGTCCTATTCCAAAGGCCCTTTGTAATAAAGGGGCAACGCTTTCGGGTGTCCAGCCAACAAAGGCGCCATGATTAAGGTCCTTCCCTCCCTCATCTCCTCCCGCTGCACTCCCCCCATCCCACCCCACCCCCCCACCCCGCCTCACTCACGTCCCAACCAACCATTCCCCCGATCCTCCCTGATTCTTCTTTTATTTATTTTTTTTTCGTCCTCCTCCTTATTCTTCTTCTCATCACTCTCATCCTTCTTTTCCTTTTTTTTTTTCTTCTCCTCCGCCTTTTTTCTTTTTCTCCTTTTCCACTTTCTCTTTTTGTTCTCCTTTCTCTTTTTATATTTCTTCTCCTTTTCCTCCTCCTCTTCTTTCCTTTCCTACGCTTTGCTTTCTCATTTCCCTTTTTTCTTTTCTGCTTACCTTTTCTCCTCGTTTATTTTTTTATTTTCTATTATTTCTCCTCTAACTCTTACTATACAGAGATCGCTCTGAACAAAACCAAATAATTTCATTCATTAAAATAAATAAATAAATAAATAAATAAATAAATAAATCAGTCTGAAAACGTTGAAATATTTTGACGAACCCTTCCAGCTCAGCGCCATGGTTTGTAAACATAACTTTCACCAACAACGCCTGAGAGACAAAACCTTAGAAGAACGAGTAAGCTTCTGAGGACCTAGCAGACTCTATGGTCACAGTGGCTCGCTCACAAGAGGCTCGCTCACAAGGACATGGAACTGCCTAGTGTAGGCCTTATGACCTTTCGCAGTCTCCTTCATTCTTATGTTCTTACGTTAAGATGCTCTTGGAATTATTACCAGAGGATCTTCTTCAGCTCGTTCGTGATCACCAAAAGAAAGGAGGTCACATATCAAGTTCTCTATTCTGGATTTCACAAGGAGTATCATGAGCGTCTTGGGCAGACGTGTTTCCGTGTCTTGGATGTATTTCTCAGCCGATTACGAAATCCATTGTCTGACGTCAGTCATAACGAAAGTGAGAGTGAATGGTGACAAATGGAGTGAAGTCTGAGAGGAATGAAAACAGGATTAGGAAAAGAGAGTTTAGAGGGGAAGAGGAGAAGGAGGAGGAAGAGAGGGAGTAGGAGGAAGAGGAGGTTAGGAGGAGGAGAGGAGGTTAAGGGAAGTGAGTGAGTGTGTGTGAGTGTGTGTGTGTGCGTGTGTGTGTGTGTGTGTGTGTGTGTGTGTGTGTGTGTGTGTGTGTGTGTGTGTGTGTGTGTGTGTGTGTGTGTGTGTGTGTGTGTGTGTGTGTGTGTGTGTGTGTGTGTGTGTGTGTGTGTGTGTGTGTGTGTGTGTGTGTGTGTGTGTGTGTGTGTGTGTGTGTGTGTGTGTGTGTGTGTGTGTGTGTGTGTGTGTGTGTGTATGTTTTGAGAGATAGGTAGATAGATTTATATATAGGTAGATAGATAGATAGATAGATAGACAGTGATAGAGAGATATATAGTTGGAAGAGAGAGAGAGAGAGAGGTAGATAGGAGAAGAGAGAGAGAGAGAGAAGAGAGAGAGAGAGAGTAGAGAGAGAGAGAGAGAAGAGAGAGAGAGAGAGAGAGAGAGAGAGAGAGGGAGAGAGAGAGAGAGAGAGAGAGGAGAGAGAAGAGAGAGAGAGAGAGAGAGAGAGAGATGAGAGAGGAGAGAGGAGAGAGAGAGAGAGAGAGAGAGAGAGAGAGAGAGAGAGAGAGAGAGAGAGAGAGAGAGAGAGGAAGTAAGAGAGAGAGAGAGAGAGAGAGAGAGAGAGGAAGGAGAAGAGAAAGAGAGAGAGAGAGAGAGAGAGAGAGAGAGAGAGAGAGAGAGAGAGAGAGAGAGAGAGAGAGAGAGAGAGAGAGAGAGAGAGAGAGAGAGAGAGAGAGAGAGAAGGGGGGGGGAAGAGAGAAAGAAAGGAGGTAACGTCCGGTTAGCCAGTCACCACCAAAGGCGCCTTTCTTGTATGGGCCCTACCAGAATGGAACTCGCTTGCCTCTCTTCTTTTTCTCTCTCTTTCTCTCTCTTTTTTAAAGAGCTCGGGGGAGAAGACCCGTGCAATGAGGTACTCCACAAACGGGGGGGGGGAGGTCTATGGAAAGTGGACTATGAAAAGGGGAACGAGGATAAGATAGAGTAAGAGAGGACCCTGATGGATAGAGAGGAGATGGGTTTAGAGAGTGTGAGGATGACGTTTGAGAAACAAGAGGAAATAGAGAGGAACGAAGATGGGAATGAGACGAAAGGGAGGTCAAAGGAGGTCAGTGAAGAGAGTGAAGGATAAGAGAGAGGATGAAAAGGAGAGCAAGAGAGCGATATGGTGTAATCTTCCTCTCGTCTCCGCTCACCTATGTCCTCTTGCCTCTCCTTCTCTCCTCCTCTCCTCCTCTCCTCCTCTCCTCCTCCTGTTTCTCCTCCTCTCCTTCTCGCCTCCTCTCCTCCTCTCCTCTCCCTCTCGCCTACTCTCCTCCTCTTCTCCACTCCTCCTCTCCTCCTCTCCTCCTCCTCTCTCCCTCTTCCTCTCCCCCTCTCCTCTTTCTCTCCTCTCCTCCTCTCTCTCCTCCTCTCCTCCTCTCCTCCTCTCCTCCTCTCCTCCTCTCCTCCTCTCCTCCTCTTCCTCTCCTCCTCTCCTCCTCTCCTCCTCTCCTCCTCTCCTCCTCTCCTCCTCTTCACTCCCCCTCTCCTCCTCTCCTCCTCTCCTCCTTTTTTTCTCTTCTCCTCTTTTCCTCCTCTTCTCCTCTCTTCTTCCTCTCTTCCTTTCCTCCTCTCCTCTTCCTCTCCTCCTCCTCTCTTCCTCTTCTCCTCCTCCTCTCCTCCTCTCCTCCTCTCTTCCTCTCCTCTTTTCCTCTTCTCCTCCTCTCCTCCTCTCCTCCTCTCCTCCTCACTGGGCTCTTTCTCGCTTCCTCATCTTCTCCCTTCTTTCTCCAACATTTTTCTGCAAGTGGAAGAAAAGAAAACAAAAAAAGGAAGGAGAAAGGCAATGAGGGAGAGAAGGAAGGAGAAAGGAAGGAGAAAGGAAGAATGTAGGGAGAGAGAGGAAGGTGTAATGAGGCGAAAATATTAATATTTTGTTAACGAAATTTCTTAACAACTTCACATTTGAAAGCGATTTACAACTTTTTGTTTGGCTACCAACAAAAGATTCTTTTCGGTCGAGGAAAACCTCAGACATCCAAAAGGTTCAATTATCACGATTAGTCCTGTGACTGATATACACAATAATAAAAGATATAGTAATGATAATAATGATAACGATGATGATAATAGGAAATATAACGAGAGGAACTGGAGGGGTAGGAGGAAGGGATGAAGGGGAGTGAAGAAGAGGGGAAGGGGAAGGAGGAGACAAAGAAAGGGAGGGAAAGAAAGAGGAAAAGGAGGAGGAGGAGGAAGATGAGAAGGAGGAGGGGAGAAGAAGAGGAGAAGGGGGAGGAGGATGAGACAAAGAAAGGGAGAGAAAAATAGAGGAGGAGGAGGAGGAGGAGGAGGAGGAAGATAAGGAGGAGGAGGAGGATGATGATGATGAGGATGATGAGGATGATGATGAGGATGATGAGGAGGATGAGGAGGATGAGGAGGAGGAGGAGGAGGAGGAGGGGGATAATAAGGAAGAGGAGGAGGAGGAGGAGGAGGAGGAGGAAGATAAGGAGGAGGAGGAGGGGGAGAATAAGGAAGAGGAGGAGGAGAAATGTGCCCAGCATTACGTGCTTCGCACAGAAACATCCAGTAATATAAGAATAAGCTGAAGAAATCAAATTCTGTCGCCTAAGAGACGCGGAGCAAAAGAAACAGGAACAGGAAGGAGAGGAGGAGAAGGAGAAGGAAAAGGAAAAAGGAAGAGGAGGAGGAGGAAGAGGAGGAGGAGGAGGAGGAGGAGGAGGAGGAGGGCTATGAGAAGAAGGAAAAGGAAAAAGGAGAAGGAGGAGGAAGAGGGGGAGGAGGAGGAGGAGGAGGAGAGGAGGAGGAGGGCTATGAGAAGGAGAAGGAAAAGGAAAAAGGAAGAGAAGGAGGAGGAAGAGGAGGAGGAGGAGGAGGAAGAGGAGGAGGAGGAGGAGGAGGAGGAGGAGGAGGAGGAGGAGGAGGAGGGGAGGAGGAGGTGGGGAGGAGGAGGGGAGGAGGAGGAGGAGGAGGAGGAAGAGGAGGAGGGGAGGAGGAGGAGGAGGAGGAGGAAAAGGAGAAGGAAGAAGAGCATTGGTTGAAGAAGGACTAGACTAGAAGAAGAGAACAAAATAAAAGGACGAGGTGAAACAAGAAAGAAAGAGAAGAAGGAGGGATAAGAGGGAGTGACGGAGTTAAAGAAGAACTAGATTAAAAGAGCAGTGAGACTAGAAAGGGAAAGAGGTAAAAAAGAGAGGAGAAAAAAGAGGAAAAGATATAGGAGAATTAGGATGAAAGAGAGTCAATAAACGAAAGAAAAAGGAGAAGAAAGAAACGGAGAAGGTAAATAAAAATGGAAAAAAGGCAGAAAGAGAATCGGGCGAAACGGAAAGAGAAATAGAAGGAAATTCAAGAGAAAAAAGAGAGAAGGGAAAAGAAAAAGAGAGGCAAAAATAGAATGTGAAAGAGCAGAGGAAGGAGGAGGAGGTACAGGAGGAGGAAGGAGGAAGAGGAAGGAGGCAGAGAAGGAACTTAAAGAAACAGAATAGGGTAGACCATGGATGGGACGGGTGGAGAGGGTACAGAAGGGTAAGGAGAAGGTAAAAGAAGAGGAAAAGGAGGAGGAGGGAGGATGGGAGGGATAGAGAGCATACAGAAGGCTGTAATGATTATAATTTATTTTATATTATTTGTTTTTGTTTTGTCATTTGTCTGTTTGATTTTTATTTATTATTAGTTATATGTCAATGGAGAAGAAATGTCAGTGGAGAAGAAATGGAGGAAGAGGGAGAATAAGAGGGCTAGAGAGGATACAGAAGGGTAAGAAGGAAAAAGAAGAAGAAACGGAGGAAAAGGGAAGATGGGAGGGCTGGAGAGGGTACAGAAGGGTAAGGAGAAGGAAAAAGAAGAAGGAATATAGAGCAAGAAAAGAAATTGTAAAGGAATATATGGTAATGTGGAGAAAGAGGAGAGAATGCAGAGTAACAGAAAATAATGTGGAGGTACATGGTGAAAGGTGGAATGTATAGGAACAGAAGAAAATGTAGAGGAAAAAACAGAGGAGAAGAGAGGGAATATAAAAGAACGAAGGAAAAAATATAGAGAGGTAAGATATGGTAACGTAAGGGAAGAAGGAATTAGGCGGTGACTGAAGAAAATGGAAAGAGAGAGGAAAATGGAGAGGAGTTCACGGAAATAGATATTCTAAAAACAGAATAGATGTCTAAAAAAACCGAAGGTAAGGTCGAAACAAAAGGAAGTTGGTTAATGAGGAAAGGAAACAGCGACAAAGAAAAACTAAAAGAACTGTTAAGGAGAGAGGAAAATGAAAAATGACGAACACAGTCAAAAAAAAAAAAAAAAAAAAAAAAAGATAGATGACGGCAGAGAAAAGCGGAAGGCGGCCAAGGAGGAAGGGTAACAGCGCGCGCGTGTGTACTTGCGCATGTGCCCGGATCAGAGGTAGGCCGGGGATAAAGTTGCATTGCCCAAGAGTATATAATATATACCTCGGAAGGCCTCTCCGGTACGTGGCCCTTAACTCCTTTCACCATTTGGTCTGTCTTGGGAATAACATCCAGGTGCACAGCGTGCAGACACGGAAAAGCAGCCTATGAACGCCTTTTGTCGTTAATGTGTATTGTGTGATGAAGCAAGAAAGACATAATACGCTTCTACAACAAACCTACCAGAGAAGAACACAGACTTTATTCCAAACCCATTACTACTGAACTGTCTCGAAAAGCCAGAAAAGAAGAAAGGAACAAGTAAAGCAACAATGATATGAATAGTAATGAAAAAAATCACAGTTGGAAGGGGATATCCAATACCACTACTGGTAACAATGAAATTGAGATTAAAAAAAAAATGAAATTGTTTCCAGTTTGACAAGGCTAACCAGTGAACCCTGTCGATCTTTTATCGATTTGTCCAGGCAGTTTAATTCAATTTAGATGTCTTAGAGGAATCTACAGGACGGAAAGGGTTCAGGACTGTCTCGAAAAGCTATCTCGATGAACCTTTTCAATAGAGCTCTTTTTGGATTTAGCTATAACTACAACCAAACAATTTTATTTCACTTAGAGGAGCCTACAAGAAGGAAAATGTTGATACTGAGGAACCATCCCTCATTATCGTATTATTTTACCTTAAGACAAAGTTACACTGCGTGATGAATATCAATAATTTTACTTTATTCTCGTAATTTTTGGTCTCTGTATTCAAAGGTCTGTAGTCACAAAATAGTTATTCGTTTTTATAATTAGGGACTTCCTAAGAGATCAAGCTTCATACAGTTTTAAGGTCAAGAAACCTATCCTGGCCAAATGAAGAACTTGGATGTATATTTATTAGAGAGAAATGTGGTACCACATTTGTAAATCACTCAGAGAACCCACTGTCAGAGTGCGTTATCCCAATTTTTTCTTTCACTCCGACAGTGAGTTCTCTGTGTTGGATGCATATGTATATGTCACGTAAAGATAAGGCAGTTGCGTGGAAACGTGATAGAGAAACACTGGTTGAATCAGAAACGGTGACATATCCTGACATTTTGACTATAGGTCTCCTTCAGAGTGACAGACACATAAAGATCATCAAAATCTATACCCACAAAGCGGATCATCCTGCCAGACGTCTTGGAACGGTGTGCGCTGATTGGTCCTCGCTCGTATTGAGGACCTGTTTGACAGCAGCCAGTGACAGATTTGAAAACCCTTCCCTATAATTTACGACCTCTCCCAAGACGATGTATGTGGTCTCCGCCATCCTTCGCATTCTTCTCTCAAGTCCCGTGCGGGAGGCCATACTTCTTCATAATTGGGCGATTGCCATGTTTCACGTACCACAAAGAAATATATAGTAAGGAGTTTATAAGGAAAATTATTTATATGATTAATGCTTTCCCCTGGTTAATGTACTCCTTGGGTCTCCTCAGTAGACACGAGAATAAAGTAAAAGGGATATACACAAGACCAAAAAGAGAAAAAAGATGTTCGCAAATAATTTGTGGTACTATACACGAGTGAAGCAAAGGTACTAACTTACTATCAAAGGTTGACGTGAACAAGGCTTTTACCTTTGAGAAGAATATAAACGACGTAATGACGAATAAGGAGAGAACCATCAATATTGACACGGTCGAATGCAGAATACCATGAGATAGATGTTCTATGTTGAATTATCATGGGGCTTAGGGAGAAGGTAAAGAGACTTGTGACACCATACAGACTCTAGCTCATTTATGATAAACGCAAACTCACAAATTCTTTCTAAGCAGGAAAGAAACGCAGTTTCTCTCTATGAGACTTCAGAGAAGGATGAGAAAGCCGGTGGAGGCCGCGTGCATTGTCATAGGAGAGGTCACAAACTACAAGGGAGGGTTTGCCATGCTGGTCATTGTAGCAAACATGGACCGACCAGCGCGCTCTGTTGCAAAAATTAAGGCAGAGTTTCAGCCAGAATAACGTTATAAAAGTACAGCATCAAATCCAGGGGGCCTCACTGAGGTAGCCTTAGACGTAAACAACGTACCTTCATTTGAATAGGATCGCTTGGTATTGGCCAGAACAATATCCATAAAGTTGCCCCTAATTTAGTCTCCAGCAGTAAAATATGTTCTCATTTGTATGAGAAGAAAGAGTAGCTTTGTCTCTGTCATTTGTTTTGCAACTTTTCACACATGATATTGGAGGAATACGCCCGGTTATTTTATCAACTGAGGGCAGTTGGAACCTCCCTACCTGAACAGTCTCGATTAATCGAAACCCTATTCTGCCTGGGATCCCTCCACCTTTCGTCTCCATTCATTGAAACTTCCTGTCGTTAGCCCTAGTACTTTGGGGGTCTGAATCTTACGCTTGTTCTGGTTCCCACCAGACGATTATATTCAAAATGAACTTCAAAGGTTCAAATCTGTCTGTTAACCTATTCGTGTCTATGTTAATTTCTTTTGTTTATTTTGGCTACCGCCAGACGAATGTATTCAAAATGAACTTCAGAGGTTTAAATCTGTCTGTTAATCTTTTCGTGTCTATATTGATCACTTCTGTTTATTTTGGCCACCGCCAGATAATTTCGTTCAGCTTATAGGAACCCCTACATACGTCAGGCTACTGATGGCATTGGCTAGCCAACATACTATCTAATAACATGAAATATATTCTAAACGCTTCATTGTAGTGGCTTAGTCCAAAAATTGTATTCTGGGTAATAGACGACGCCTTTATGGTAGTAAACAAGAACGATCCATCCATCGGTGTCCCTTCCTTCAGCTGAATAAGACCTCTAGGTGGTGCTGGATAGAGCAAAACTTTCAGAGCGTCGCGTCGTCGTAATGAGATGATTAACTGAAACATTCTTAACCGCGTTCAGCAGGAAGCTACACGACAGGTACGAAATGAATCCATAAAATGGAGAGGGAGGAGGGAGGAGGGAGGAGGGAGGAGGGAGGAGGGAGGAGGGAGGAGGGAGGAGGGAGGAAGGAGGAGGGAGGAGGGTGGAGGGAGTAGGGAGGAGGGAGGAGGGAGGAGGGAGGAGGGAGGAGGGAGGAGGAGGGAGGAGGGAGGAAGGAGGAGGGAGGAGGGAGGAGGGAGGAGGGAGGAGAGAGGAGAGAGGAGGGAGGAGGGAGGAGGGAGGAGGGAGGAGGGAGGGAGAGATGGGGATGAAGAAGGAGGGGAGTTAGTAAAGCTGGTGGCACATTAGTCATTTCTTTTGGTTTGGCTACTTCGTTTGAGTAGAAATGACTTCGGTTACGATCTTTTGTTTTTCAAATTTCCAAATGTCAAATTACTCTTGTTGTATGACGAACTAAGAGGGGGATTACATGGTCTAACGGGTCGTCGAACGCGATTCGACAGACACGTGTTTAAAGTGATGTGTGAACGTGTGAACGGGGTATTTGGGGTTTGACCAACGTGTTCGACAACCAAATACCCCGTTCACACGTTTACACATCACTTTAAACACGTGTCTGTCGAACCGCGTTCGACGAACCGTTGGACCCTCTAAGAGAAGTTAAACCTAGAATATGAATGTTAGAAACATTATTGAGATGTTCTTGCGGAAGTCTAAAACAATGTAACCGAAGTCGTTTCTACTCAAATAAAATAGCAAAAGCAAGTAGCATGCTAGCCAAAGCAAGTAGCATGCTAGCCAAAGCAAGTAGCATGCTAGTCAAAGCAAGTAGCATGCTAGCCAAAGCAAGTAGCATGCTAGCCAAAGCAAGTAGCATGCTAGCCAAAGCAAGTAGCATGCTAGCCAAAGCAAGTAGCATGCTAGCCAAAGCAAGTAGCATGCTAGCCAAAGCAAGTAGCATGCTAGCCAAAGCAAGTAGCATGCTAGCCAAAGCAAATAGCATGCTAGCCTGGTGTGCCGTCACCTTAAGAGGAGCAGGGGAAATGAGAGTGAAAGGAAATGACGTACGAGAAGAAGGAGTCGAAGAGTTTTATGTTAAAGTTTATACTTTTCAAAAAGGGTCGGGAGAATGACTCCCGTCCTATTTTATCATTTAATCTTTGGAGACTTAGTAAGTCCATAGGCTAAGAAAGCACAGTAACAGAATAAGACACAACTCTATAGAAGGTGGGAAAGAGAGAATGTAAAGTCTCGTTTGTATCTTAAGATAAAGACTGAGTACCTTAGCTTTCCCTACCATTACATCGCTATCCTCAAACCTGTTCAAGTTAACAAACCAAAACCAAAAACGTATTAAGATAATTTAGGATTAGTATTCCTAGTGAGAAAACTGAAAACACGGACGAGTAAGAATATTCACTGAATTGTGGAAAATGGGACCATGAATAAGCATCTAAGAAGGAAAATTACTCTCAGCCTATGCTCCGTGTCCACCACCTTGACCGCAAGGCAGCGAAGATTAACAACTCGCAATAGAGTCAGATAAAACAAAGCGAGAGCCTTTATGTCGCTGCAACAAAGAATAAAGCCGCAACTATTAAAGCTTAGATGAAATGTTGCTAGATGTCCTCTGGGCGTGTCGATACATTTTCCTTCACGTCAATAGCAGAACATAACCCTCTGTAGTGGTTACTACAATTGTCCTTGTTGGAGGAAGCTAGGATATTTAAAGTCAATCCCATGACTGATCTGTTTATTAGAAATGACGATGATGGTATTTACAATAATTAAATTTAGTTGAAATCATGTTAAGTCGAACGCATGTTCTTAGGGGTGACTATTGTTTATCCCGTACTCTGCGATCACGGGTCCTGAAGGGGTAATTACACGTGTTGGCTACAGAACACTACACCTCCCTTCCACCTCCCTCGCTTCCCGCCAAAAATTTCTACATCAAGTAATTTTCCTCTACCAATGACTTTATTTCTTTTATAAACTGCAGCCTATTAATCATTTATTTTTTCTCTCCTGTACCTCTCATATCACTAATGAATAACTATATTTATATTACCCTTTGTAAAGAAATCCAGGTACAATGAAAAGATACAAAAATATATATACATTTAAGAAACAACTGAAGAGCAGGAAGCACGCTTTCGGCCTAGATCAATAAAGAAAATGTTAACTTTGATTCTTTACGTATAAAAATGACTAACAGGAACCCAAGGTCAGGAAAAAAAGAATCACGGTTCAGGGTTGTATGTCAGGCTACGTCACACCAGAGTTGCCTTGGCAAGCTAAAACCAGATCAATATAATTGAAATTGAACCAGAGTCGTGTGTGTGTTTGTGTGTGTGTGTGTGTGTGTGTGTGTGTGTGTGTGTGTGTGTGTGTGTGTGTGTGTGTGTGTGTGTGTGTGTGTGTGTGTGTGTGTGTGTGTGTGGGTGCGTGTGTGGGGGGGGGGCGTGCGTGCGTGCGCGCGTGCGTGTTTTATGTGTATGCCTTACGAAACAGATTCATATATAAGGAGACTGATTCTCTCTTTATATATCTCAATCCATTCCCTCCAACAGAATCCCATAAATCAAGTATTTTGTTTCCGCAAATGCAAGACGACTTAAGTCAGCCCAAGCAAGGTTGATGTAGTGAGTAGGTCGATGTGTTTCATCCTGGCACAACCATTCACGATTTTGTTTTTGTTTTTTTTTGTTTTTTTTGTTAGGTAAAGGACCTCGTGCGTATCCTGAATAGCCATGTATTTGTTTTCATGATTTATACATTCTTGGGCCCCATCAGATTATTTTATTCGCCAGAAAAATAAAACAGAGTATAGATAGGCTTAATGTACATACTATCACTACAGGGAATGAATAAATAAATAAATAAATAAATAAATAAATAAATAAATAGATAAATAAATATATAGATAAATAAATAAATAAATAAGTAAATAGATAAATAAATAAATATATAAATAAATAAATAAATAAATAAATAAATAAATATATAAATGAATGAATAAATAAATAGGAAAAATGATAATAGAAAAGAGGAGTAGGAAACACAAGAGTTTTAGTCTGAATTTATTCCTGACTAGTTTCACAGGAATCCTTTTTCATTCCTTTGAAAAAGCATACCTGCGAAACTAGTCAGGAATAAACTCAGACTAAGACTCCTTCGTTTCCTACTCCACTTACGTCAACCTATTAGAATATCTCGACAATAATAGAAAAATAAACAATGATGCCAGTCTGGTGCAGCAAGAGCCCCGCAGTGCACTACAGTACTGAGGTGCTTTACATACTTTGTCCTGGTTATGTCTAGAAGATTTTATTCACCGGACAAACGGTATTCGGGATAGGATAAAGATGTCACTATTTACCTGTACGACCTAATTTTACATTTCCCGTTTCTGGCTATGACCAGACGATTGTATTCAGCTTAGAAGTGCCAAGGAGCCTGTGTACTGGAAGAATATAAATTCAATCGAGTTAGTACTTAATCCCTACAGTCAAATATTTTCCTCTTATTTAAATAAAAAGTATAGTGTTAACCATAACCAAATATCTAATAAACTTAAGGATATCAGAGAGTTGAAGAACTTTTGTTCCCAACCGTTAAATGAGCGGGAAAATTATCAATATGATCTCATCACATCTCACAAAGCCACCCGTCAACTAAATCGATCAGCGACAGAAGCTAAAGATGGAGATCTTATGGGATACTGTTCCTGAAATGCGAAGGTCCCACTGTGTTCTGTTCGACTCTACGAGCTTTTGCTTTCGGCTAAGGCATCAGTTTATGCAGCGCTGTTGCCTCGGTGTAAAAGATCCCAGCTGAAATGTCAACCGTGAAAGAGAGAGAGAGACAGTTTCACGATGACAACATCATCTCGTATGACGCGCTATTGACTCAATGAAAAGAGACTCAGCTCGTTCAGAAAAGAGCAATTATGGATGGAGGGGACGTACCCCTTCCCCCCACCTCCTTCGCCATAAGAGTCCTCACCAGATCACGGTGGGGGGGGAAAAATGGTATGAAAAATAATAAGTCCCTCCGACTGGATGACGTAAAAGTATTTCATTTTTTAGACTTAAATGGAAATTAAGAGATGACCGAAAGCTCTGAGCTAGAATGTTTCTCCCAGATGAATAAAATCACCAGGAGGCAACGAGAAAAAAACCCACAAGAAAAATCGCCGCCATCTACGATGTAATGAAGAGTACCGAGCCAGAAGATGAGATGAGAGGTGAAGAGGCCTAACGAGCTAAAAGGGCCTAAAGGACCGGAAGTTTGGCTTAGGTGCCACGGGAAGGGTCCTGTGGAGAAGGTAAGGAGAAAGACAAAGACAGAATACAAAACAATGGCCTTAAAAGAAACCCAATTTCTTCCGTATCGGATGTTACTTCTGCCCTTTATTCTGGCTGTAGATAGTCTGTTTTATTTATATAGTTTATGCCGTAACTCCATCAGTAGGGTTGGGATTAAATCCATCTCAGTTAACTCTTTCTGTATCGGGTGGTATCTATCATTCGATCTTGTCTGCCGTCAGACTATATCATTCACCTTCATGGCACTTAAGCGGTAAAGAAGGAACCCACCTCTTACGGAGCAAACCGTTTTCCCTCGGTAAATATCACCAATATTCGATAACGTATTTAATCGAGGTTAGTTTGACCACTTTACGGGGCAAAAGAGAACCATTACTGATAAAAAAAAATCTGGAGACAAGAAAAATGTACAAAGTTCCTAAGTCCGATAAAAGCTGGTCATGGTTAAAGGAAGGAGAGTAGGAGGTGGAGAGCGTGGTCATGGTGAAGGAGGCCGGGGTTAGGGAGATGCTCGTTTCGGTCTTAAAAAAAAAAAAAAAAAGAAAAAAAAAAAAAAAAAAAAAAAAAAAAAAAAAAAAAAAAAAAAAAAAAAAAAAAAAAAAAAAAAAAAAAAAAAAGGGAAGGGTATGGAATTAGACCCCAATCTATTCCGATTACTTTAGTGAATATGATTATGTTATTCGTGAGAACGAGCATCTTGTACTCCGATAACAAAATTAATGGAAAGACCGTGTTAACACGAAGAATAATTAAATAAATATACAATAATCTTTGGGACTTCTCTAGTATATATAAACTTCTTAGCAGATTATGAAAGGTAATACTCACCTAATACCTAGGAATATTGCCTATGGTTCAGTTGTGTCGATGAAATACAGAAAGAACAATATGAGAATCAGCCTTACCTATCTAAAAGTATTTTGAAAGAAAAACACATTTGTTTTTCACGAAATGATGAGAACTAGGAGAAAGGGCCAGGAAATCAAAGGTTTGAGAGGAAGTGGCTAGGGAAGG
>NC_134810.1:36242789-36265289 GCF_046742065.1 Oratosquilla oratoria
GTCCACCGACTCTCTCAGGGTCCTAAGTGTCTCGCAATTTGAGCTCCAACCTACAAGTTAGTAGTAGTTAGTGGCTGCCTGATGAATTAATTCATTGCTGATATAGTCTCCAGGAGCCCAAAGAACAGCAGTACATAAGTATGGATTACACGAGAAAAGAGGCTGAGAACCCTTGATCTGAAGAAAGACAGTAGTAGTGTAGGACAATACGCCACCGAGGAGATGGTGAAGGAGAAAATGAAGGAAGAGAACAGAAGTCAAAAATGATCAACATTTCTTTTTTCCTTTGGGATTTTGGAATTCATCGCAGACTCTCCCTCCTGGGAGCCAGCGCCCGGGGCCTTCCTTGGCACTCTTCGTCTCCCTGGATTGAAATCGATAGTTTTCTTGTAAACTGCCAGGGACTGGAGCTCATCTTTGCCTGGTATCGGTCGGATGTGGAACTCCACGTTTGATGCTTTTGTGTATGTATATATGCGTGTGTGTGTGTGTGTGTGTGTGTGTGTGTGTGTGTGTGTGTGTGTGTGTGTGTGTGTGTGTGTGTGTGTGTGTGTGTGTGTGTGTGTGTGTGTGTGTGTGTGTGTGTGTGTGTGCGTGTGTGCTTGATGTAATAACTGCTGACTTGAATTTCAATGACTGGAACCCCGGAGGATCATAGCAGACGGTTTGCAATATTGTCCTCGAGCTCTCCCACTGGACTATTTTTGTATTATTGCCGGTCTGTTTCCATGACGTCTAGTAGTGGGAGGAGGAGGAGGAGGAGGAAGAGGAGGAGGAAGAGGAAGAGGAGGAGGAGGAGGAAGAGGAAGAGGAGGAGTAGGAGCAGGTAGGGGAGGAGAAACAAGAGGAAGAGGAGGAGTAGGAGCAGGTGGGGAGGAGGAGGAAGAGGAAGAGGAGGAATAGGAGCAGGGGAGGAGGAGGAGGAGGAAGAGGAGGAGTAGGAGCATGTGGGGAAGGAGAAGGAAGAGGAAGAGGAGGAGTAGGAGCAGATAGGGGAGGAGGAGAAGCAGGTAGGGGAGAAGGAGGAGGAGGAAGAGGAGGAGTAGGAGCAGGTAGGGGAGGAGGAAGAGAAAGAGGAGGAGGAGGAGTAGGAGCAAGCGGGGAGGAGGAGGAAGAGAAAGAGGAGGAGGAGGAGTAGGAGCAGGTGGGGAGGAGGAAGAAGAGGAAGAGGAGGAATAGGAGCAGGTGGGGAGGAGGAGGAAGAGGAAGAGGAGTAGGAGCAGGTAGGAGAGGAAGAAGAGGAAGAGGAAAATAAGGAGGTGGAAGAGGAAGAGGAAAAGGAGGAGGAGGAGGAGATGGGGGAGGAGGAAAAAGGATGATGACTGAGAACTAATGTCAGCTCTTTGGTGCTAAATGTCTAGATCAGTGGTTCTTAACCTCTGGGTCGCCAAGACATTTGAATGGGTCCTCAATGATTTGTGGACTTATCATTTTCTCAGTGTTCCTGATGAAAATATCATCGTAAGTAATAATACTGTATTTGAATACCTAAATCATTAATATCTAAGCACATTATTGAGACGATTTGAGTACAATTGTTTTAAGATTTAAATGAAACTAAATGTTTAAGAGAGTATGGGTCGCCATGGTCAATCTAGACAGGATTTTGAGTCGCTGCCAAAAAAAAAAAAAAAAAAAAAAAAAATCCTAGAAGAAGGTGAGGAAGTTGCAGTGATTTTTAGACGTGCAGAGGGGAGATGATTCTTTCTGACGTCCGTCCCACAGGACCGTTACATGCAGGATCCGATTGTTGGTACCTATATCTGGTGATATGAGCAGATATGAATCAAGAGCTTAGTCCGCATAAGAGGTGTCCGAGCGAGAGAGTCGAACCAAAAACTTGTTTCTATAATAATCACTTGCCGCTGAGACAAACGTCTGTAACACGAGGTCACACGAAATGAAAGCAGTCCAGAAGCAGACCATTTGAACATAAGAACATAAGAATGAAGGAGACTGCAAGAGACCATAAGGCCCACACTTGGCAGTTCCATGTCCTTTACCGCCTCTCATCCCCGGCCATAAAGTTATCTAAACTTCCCTTAAAATAGCAAAAATAAAGGAATGCTGTGCGGTTCTAGTCCATATGGATGTCAGTAAAGTCCCCGGAACAGGGGTAGTCAACCGTTGACACGCGTCCAAACGTGTGACACTAACGACTCTCTTCCGCCACATGAAACCAGAGCTCACCTTAAAACAAACAACTAATAAACCTCCGATCTCGTTTGTATGGCCATTGGTAACCGCGGGATGCGGTGGACGGCGGATTGAAGCCTTAAGAGGCGAAGGGAAGGGGCCACATTAGGATCCACACGAGGAAAATTTTTATCAATGACTTGGCTGGTTTTGGGCACACATACTTAAACAGGTTCCTCAGCCCTGCCATAGACCTTGAATTGAATAAAGCTTATACGGGAAAGGTGTTGAGGAATAAAACTTCGTTCTCTTTATATTCCTAATGATTCCCAGAAAATGAATTTAAGTTTGTGGAATTCGATGAACGGTGTACCTTATTCTATTAGGTAGCAGAAAAGTGCCCCTTCCAATCTCGCACGTGTTACGAAGAAGGGAATAATTGAGACATATTAGAAATTGGGGTTTTCCATCATTTCGGTAAAATCTTCTGACGGAAATTAGAATAGATATTACTCGCTAAAGACAACGAAAAGTTTGACTGTTTTAACTTAATTGGTAAAACTCAGTGATATCGTTCCTTCGTTCCTGGTGTTTTTTATGTCTTAATAAACCAGATTGTTCATAATCAGATACCTTCTTCTATTCTCAAGATATTTTGTTTTACTGTTTTCCTAGATAATGAAGGTTACATTTCCTCTTCTACAAAAGACATTCGAACGAGATTCAAAATGATAATCGCATTAATGCGTGTGTAACACGCCAAAACACCCGCAACCACATAATGGATTGGGAAAATACGGAGATGATAATCAATGAACCTCACCAGCTACACGGAACTCAAACACAATACGACAGAATAAGGGCACGTTCGGTATTGGGCAATGTTTGGAAAGGCTCTCTACAAACATATACACACACACGCACATAAGCAAGCAAGTGAACGCACACACACATACACACACACACACACACACACACACACACACACACACACACACACACACACACACACACACACACACACACACACACACACACACACACACACACACACACACAACACACACACACACACACACACACACACACACACACACACACA
This sequence comes from Oratosquilla oratoria, assembly GCF_046742065.1. Classification (NCBI taxonomy): domain Eukaryota; kingdom Metazoa; phylum Arthropoda; class Malacostraca; order Stomatopoda; family Squillidae; genus Oratosquilla; species Oratosquilla oratoria. The sequence goes on from NC_134810.1 coordinate 36,246,028, forward strand.
CACACACACACACACACACACACACACACACACACACACACACACACACACACACACACACACACAAACACATACACACACACACACAACTACACACACAAGGATATAAAACATTCACAAACAAATATACATACGCACGCACATAAGCAAACACACATACACATATATGTATACACAAACACATATGCATACATACATTCATAAATTCATACATACACACATACTGTTGCGAACCTATTTTCTCCTTAGAGCCGAAATAGATATAACTCATGCAAGCAAAGATAGTTCGCAGCAAGATTAAGCAAGGAATAACAGATTAAAAATCTAGAAGTTAATTCATTCTGAAAACAAGGGAATGAAAAGAGTAGAAAATTAAAAGTTTCACAGTTTGGACATGATCTAGGGATGAATACGTCTGTATTGAAGTTAACATAACATAAATGAAATCTTATATTTCTATACCTCAATATTCTAATAACGTATTCATTTAATGCATGTCTGATTCTTTCGTATTAATATTATTATTCTTGTGCGATATGACGAGAAAAAAGGAAGTACTCACTAGTTCGTGATTTGTCCGCCTTTGAACTTAGAATCCACATTGATCAATTAAGTATAGGATGCATTTGCCACGCGCAGCACGCCTTGATCAGACATATAGGTTAAGACGATTTGTGCAGAAGCTTTGAACATGTATGAGTACTCTGTGGCTTGCAACCACGCAGATATACTGTCCATTCGTAATGCTTCCAGCTCCAAAGACACAAAAAAAAAAAAAAAAAAAAAAAAAAAAAAAAAAAAAAAAAAAAAAAAAAAAAAAAAAAAAAAGGATACATAAATAAATTAAGAAACAAACAAACAAAAGTCAAAAACGCATGAAAAGTTGGGCTGAATGTAAGATTGCTCACATTCTCGGCAAACAATCAGTGACCAAATTGGCTTTGCTTTGTACACGTTAATTATTCAAATCATATTATTGAATAATCAAACTCCAACGAATTAACTTACATTTCTTATCTCTGAAAATATTGTGAGGCATGAGAATTTTACACAAAAAGTCTACTTTGATTTGGAATGGAAGTGCTATTTCTTAGCCTATCACGAAATCTTACCAGTGCACTGTAACTGTCACGAAATGATAGATAAAAGTACCACAAGACCAGTAGAAGCTAGATTGACCAGCAAACGTTTAACTTGATTAATTTGTTTATGCCAGATATTGCTATAGACCACATCATCAATATAGGTAACACATTCAACATTAACACAGTTAATCATTTATTAACCCTAAATGTAACATGAACATTGGACATTCTGTATAATGTGGTGGTAAGGAGCATACGCCATGAGGCGAGTAACTGCTGCCGAAGTTGGGAATCAGAGGGTATTGCGGGATTCGAACCCACAATTAAGTAAATGCAGTGCAATGTAGTTCAGTTCGAAGCTTTAAGAATCATTTAGATAAACACCTAAGCAAGATGCTGTAATGACTATCATTTATTCTATATTATTTGTTTACTTGTTTTCTTATCATTTGTCTGTTTGTTTATCATTATCTGCTTATTATTAGTTATATGTCAATTTATTATTATTTACTATTTACCTGTTTGTTTATTATTTAACTATACCTATGCATTTATGTAATTTATTATTTACGAGTACATTATTATAGTTTTTATTTATTCGTTTATCTATACATCATTTATGATTTTTTTTCGCATCCCACCTAGATATGGACCAAAAGGTCTCCTGTCGGCATGCTCTGCCTTTGTAATCCTTTGTAAATGCAAGGCCAGCGCGCTTCCGATGACGTCACAAGTGCAATGTATGGGATAACTTTATAACTAAGGTTGGCCTTTTTAATAAAACACAAGCTTTTCTGAGCTTGCGGCGTCACAAGAATTACTCAATACCCCTTTATCAAGTAAAATTTGCAATTAATTTTAGCCTTCCCAACTCTATTAATGAACATCTGAACTCGTGGAAAAGGATAGGAGTTCGCCTTTGTAACAGCATTAGTCATTCGATAATCAATACAAAATCTATACGCGTCATCAATCCTGGGCACAAGATTGACTAGAGAATTCCACTTGATTTGGACATGTTCGATCAATTTCAATTTCAACGCGTAGTCCAACTTTTGCTTTTAAGAATGATATCGGTAAGATCCGGGATCATGCGATAGAGCAGCAAGCCAACGGCCCAGGCCTCACTCACGGCCGTGTCCATGCAGTCGTCCGTCTCGCTGTGTCCTCAAAACACAGCCGTGATTCGGTGGTATCATGCGCGTCTGGTAACCGCGTGGGGATTTTGGGCAAATGTTCGAATCCTGGCCGCGGCGGAGAGATTAAGAAGGGTATTCACTCTGAGCAATGGTCCCCCCAACCGCTGTTCACCTCGGATCTCTGACCTAAGGTGACCTGCTAATCGCTACGTCAGCCACACAAACCATAAAAATAAATAAATAAATTAATTAATTGATTAATAAAAAATAAAATAATAGTAATGATAAAATGAATTAGTTCAGGTTCTAGAGGACAAAGAACTCTTTACGTCGTGTGAGTGGGAGATAAGCAAGCCTGTACATGCATAAAAACTAACATTTTGTCCCCAGATTTAAATAATGTTTCTCTCGCCTTCTGATAGTACAAGAATTCCACGCGTTTACGTAACGCTAATGAATTCTCTTGGCCATCCTTCAACTTGGTGTAAATATTTCTTTACATCTCTTACTATTCTCAGCAATGAATTAGCCTGCACGCCTTCCTTTCCTAAGCAATCTTATTTGACAAATGTTTGAAGCCCGCTGACTTTGTGGTAAAAGATCATATTTGAAGAAAACCACTAAGAATTAAGTTGATACTATACATTTGGTAAATAGTAAGTATAGATAATTCCCAATTCCTTGAACTACTAAACGAAGACCTGAGACATAAATATTGATCCTTAATCAGACTACACCTCTGCTTGCCGTCTTTAACCTGAAAAAGATGTTAAATTCTCCGACCATTAATTTGGTGTGAGTGTCATGCCTCCAGGTACCTTGAAAAGGTATTAAGATGGGAAGAATATGACAATGTTCTCTAATGATCTTTAGGTGTGGTCATATAATGACTACTAACACCCTAAAGTGGGGTTTTACTCTCGATTTGGTGTCAGTGGGGTTTGGTTTGTTTTGTCTGGCAACCTGATGTCCGACGGGTCGTTCCACATAGTGACTTGTCCGGTGCATAGTGACTTGTCCGTTTTTTTTTGTTTTGTTTTTTGAGATCTTATAATATTTGCACTTCACATCATTTTTTTTTTTTTTATGAAATTCGTTACACTCTTGGGGTTCAAAGCCACATTTTACATGAGAACACGACCTTTCTGAAAAAAAAAAATGTATTCCGAAAATTTTTAAATTTATAGTAATTTTTAGATTTATTTTAGAATTTCCATTTCCTAATCTACTACATACTTCTGCTCGATTTCCCTCGGGTAAACACTCCTCAGAGGGAACGTGGGGTCGATTTATGAATATATACTAACAGCTTTGCCCCAGAGAAACATTATTTGTGGTTCATATATATGTAAGACTCGATGTCCATGTCTATTGAGCCAAGATACAAGCCTTAACAGTTCTCAGTGGTAATAGCCCCCTTTTATACATAGCATTTCATTTTCCTACAGACGCATCTTCCCACCCTACAAAAACTAATCCCGTGTAAGCGGGTGGTCTATCTTAGGTAGTCCATAGTCCATTTCTATGAAGAAGCTGATATATACATATATATATATATATATATATATGTATGTATATATATATATATATAATATATATAATATATATGTATATATATATATATATATATATATATATATATATATATATGTATATATATATGTGTGTGTGTGTGTGTGTGTGTGTGTGTGTGTGTGTGTACATATACATATACATATATGTATACAGTATATATATATATATACTGTATACATATATGTATATGCATATGTATATGTATACACACACACACACACACACACACACACACACACACACACACATACACATAGGCACGCACACACACACACACATACACACACAAATACACACATACACACACACACACACACACACACACACACACACACACACACACACACACACACACACACACATACACACACACACACACACACACACATGCACACACACACACACACACACACACACACACACACACACACACACACACACGCACACACACACACACACACACACACACACATATATATATATATATATATATATATATAAATATATATATATATATATATATATATATATATATATATATATATAAATATATATATGCGAAAAACACAAATGCTTTCCATTATTGACCAAATTTTCAATCCTGAGACCATATCTCTCCTCTGTAGACTCCTGACAATGCATACATTATAAGGTTTTCGGCCACAGAATACATTACGCCCGCTTCAGGCTCGGCGGGGAGCTCGGCCAGAGCGGAGGAAAGCACGGGCCGGGAATCTGCTCAAGGGAATCATCTGTCGCCGTCCTCTGATCCCGCCATCTTTACTGATAGAAATGCTAAATCGATGGAAAAGCCTTCTTCGGTGACGTCATTTCCGGGAATGAAACACACAACAGCGTTTCCATAGTAACTTAAGTGATCGTGAGAGGAGGAGGAGAACGAGGAGGTGGGGGAGGAGGAGGAGGAGGAGGAGATGGAGGGCTGGATTTGGGAAGCTTCGCAGTAACGAGAGACAGAGAACGCATCAGGTCTCCGGTTATGGTCGGCGGTGAGGGCTATGGATATGTGTGTGTGTGTGTGTGTGTGTGTGTGTGTGTGTGTGTGTGTGTGTGTGTGTGTGTGTGTGTGTGTGTGTGTGTGTGTGTGTGTGTGTGTGTGTGTGTGTGTGTGTGTGTGTGTGTGTGTGTGTGTGTGTACGTGTGTGTTTGTGCACGTGTGTGTGTATGTATCGGGTGGGGGCTGGGAGGATTTCAAGTTTTTCTAAAATAGATTCTTAAAGTCCCGATCTACGCTTTTCATGAACTTTGTACCGCAGACTGAATAACCTACTAGCTTTTTAATAAGTATATGAACTTTAATTCCACAACCTGCCTGTTCAGTTCTACGTTATTTTTAGTATTAAATTATGTGTGAAGATAATAAGTATTCTAGTTCAGGGATTTTACTTATGTGCTGGATGGTACCAGGGACTGGATAACGGATTTTGGTGCAAAATATCGCCAGCCTCATAAGGAAAGTGCCTAAGACATTTGTCCAACATTTCAGGAAATCGAAGAAAAAACGTCTTTCTATTTAATAAATGTACGTAATGTCCCTCCTAACGTAGTTTTAGCCTACTGAGACACTAAATAAAACATTGGGAATTGTACCATAAGGAGCAAAGAAAAACTGATCTAGAAAAAAAAAAAAAAACAGAAATTGACGACAAATGACTTAGGCAATTTCTTTACGAGGGTGACGATATTGATTGGGTTTGGTCTCTTTTCACTATAACTTGGGTCACGTTTCATATTTCATATCTATCACCACATTATTCAGTTTACCCAAGGTAACCTTGCTGTAGTCAGTGTTAAGAACATAAGACTGGAGGAGACTACAAGATACCCTAAGGCCTACACCAGGCAGTTCCATATCCCTTACCTCCTTTCATCTCAATCCATAAAGTTATTTACTAAGTCTATTCCATTCGTTAACCACTCTGTTGGTAAACCAGTTCTTGTCTATTTATTTCTTAAACATGTTCAACTTCTTCCTTGTTAAACTCCTAACATTTACGTATAGCTTGCAAGACTAATATTAAGGTCAAACTACTGTACATTTTTACTCGTTTTGTGGTGTATTTTCTTTTTCCGGACTTCATTTGCAAGACTAATATTAAGGTCAAACTACAGTTTTACTCGTTTTGTGGTGTATTTTCTTTTTCTAGACTTCATTTGTAAGACTAATATTAAGGTCAAACTATAGTTTTACTTTTTTTGTGATTTTTTTTTTCCAGACTTCATTTGCAAGACTAATATTAAGGTCAAACTACAGTTGTACTCGTTTTGTGGTCTATTTTCTTTTTCCAGACTTCATTTGCAAGACTAATATTAAGGTCAAACTACAGTTTTACTCGTTTTGTGGTGTATTTTCATTTTCCAGACTTCATTTGCAAGACTAATATTAAGGTCAAACTACAGTTTTACTCTTTTTGTGGTGTATTTTCTTTTTCCAGACTTCATATGCAGGACTAATATGGTTAAACTACATTTTTACTCGTTTTGTGGTGTATTTTCTTTTTCCAGACTTCATTTGCAAGACTAATATTAAGGTCAAACTACAGTTTTACTCGTTTTGTGGTGTATTTTTTTTTCTAGACTTCATTTGCAAGACTAATATTAAGGTCAAACTACAGTTTTACTCGTTTTGTGGTGCATTTTCTTTTTCCAGACTTCATTTGTAAGACTAATATTAAGGTCAAACTACAGTTTTACTCGTTTTGGGGTGTATTTTCTTTTTCCAGACTTCATTTGCAAGACTAATATTAAGGTCAAACTACAGTTTTACTCGTTTTGTGGTGTATTTTCTTTTTCCAGACTTCATTTGCAAGACTAATATTAAGGTTAAACTACATTTTTACTCGTTTTGTGGTGTATTTTCTTTTTCCAGACTTCATTTGCAAGACCAATATTAAGGTCAAACTACAGTTTCACTCGTTTTGTGGTGTATTTTCTTTTTCCAGACTTCATTTGCAAGACTAATATTAAGGTCAAACTACAGTTTTACTCGTTTTGTGGTGTATTTTTTTTTCTAGACTTCATTTGCAAGACTAATATTAAGGTCAAACTATAGTTTTACTTTTTTTGTGATTTTTTTTTTCCAGACTTCATTTGCAAGACTAATATTAAGGTCAAACTACAGTTGTACTCGTTTTGTGGTCTATTTTCTTTTTCCAGACTTCATTTGCAAGACTAATATTAAGGTCAAACTACAGTTTTACTCGTTTTGTGGTCTATTTTCTTTTTCCAGACTTCATTTGCAAGACTAATATGGTTAAACTACATTTTTACTCGTTTTGTGGTGTATTTTCTTTTTCCAGACTTCATTTGCAAGACTAATATTAAGGTCAAACTACAGTTTTACTCGTTTTGTGGTGTATTTTCTTTTTCCAGACTTCATTTGCAAGACTAATATTAAGGTCAAACTACAGTTGTACTCGTTTTGTGGTGTATTTTCTTTTTCCAGACTTCATTTGCAAGACTAATATTAAGGTCAAACTACAGTTTTACTCGTTTTGTGGTGTATTTTCTTTTTCCAGACTTCATTTGCAAGACTAATATTAAGGTCAAACTACAGTTTTACTCGTTTTGTGGTGTATTTTCTTTTTCCAGACTTCATTTGCAGGACTAATATTAAGGTCAAACTACAGTTTTACTCGTTTTGTGATGTATTTTTTTCCAGACTTCATTTGTAAGACTAATATTAATGTCAAACTATAGTTTTACTCGTTTTGTGGTGTATTTTCTTTTTCCAGACTTCATTTGCAAGACTAATATTAAGGTCAAACTACAGTTTTACTCTTTTTGTGGTGTATTTTCTTTTTCCAGACTTCATATGCAGGACTAATATCAAGGTCAAACTACAGTTTTACTCGTTTTGTGGTGTATTTTCTTTTTCCAGACTTCATTTGTTACTCTCATCAACCAAGCCGACCCATTGTTGGGTATTGACTCTATGTTTTATGAAGTCCATCTTTTAGGGACTTAGCAACACTCCTGTGGACCAGAGTCACACAGTATTCTTTTATTGGTATGATTAGAAACTAATTTCCATGAAAAAAAATACAGATTACTTTTAACTTTTGCTATTCTTCTAATTTGCTATCTGCCTTAAATCTCTCCTTTACTATGAATTCATCTCATTGATATTGTCCCTAAGGATAAAAAATTGAGTCATTTCTGACAACAGACAATCTCTTATCAACCACTCTAACTTTTTTCTATATCTATAATAAACTCTGATGGCAAATCGTCCTCTGACCCCTTTACCGATTTTCATTTTATGATACGGAGTCAACCTCTTCTCTTTTGATTCCATATCTCTGGATTCCAGTGAACCGTAAACCTTCATCCTTCCCGAGATCAATTTCCTCTTCCTCGCCTGGATTCAGTAGATTTTGGAAACGTGGACTCAAATTTTCTGATTTTTTTTTTTCGATGTCATGAGAATATTTGTACCTATTGTATCTTGTACCGTAAACATCATCTCACTTTTATCTTTACTGTATACATATACATACATACATACATATATATATATATATATGTATATATATATGTATATATATATGTATATATATATATATATATATATATATATATATGTGTGTGTGTGTGTGTGTGTGTGTGTGTGTGTGTGTGTGTGTGTGTGTGTGTGTGTGTGTGTGTGTGTGTGTGTGTGTATGTGTGTGTATGTGTGTGTGTGTGTGTGTGTGTGTGCGTGTGTGTGTGTGTGTGTGTGTGTGTGTGTGTGTGTGTGTGTGTGTGTGTGTGTGTGTGTGTGTGTGTGTGTGTGTGTGTGTGTGTGTGTGTGTGTGTGTGTGTGTGTGTAAGATACTATTCTTCTTGTACCATAATTATTTTGTTTTAGACCTTCCCCAATCCTTTATCAAACTTTTCTTTTTATCTTCTTATCATCAGTTCACGCTCATTTCTTCTCTGTCTTTTCTTGGTCTGGTTTTCCTTCATTTTGAAAAGTTTTCATCTTTACCTTTACTGCCTTCTTCCGTTTCTTACATCCATCAAGTTGTCCTTTTCTTTTTGTTTCTCTCCTATATATTGCACTTCGTTACCTTTATATGCAACTTCCATTTGGATCTTTCTTTCTAAAGTGGTCAAATCTTGTTCAGTTTATTGCCGTTTTACATCGCTATTTTTTTCATAATTTTGTTCTTTCATTTAACATCTTTTCATAAACTATTAGGTTATTCCTCACAGAATCAGTCATTGTCTTTTTTTGGATCTATTTTCTCTTCTATTTGTCTTTATCGAAACTATTACGGATCCGTGATCTAAATTTCAGGAGCCTGAAGTTTTTTTTTTTATCTTGGAATATCTTTCGAATGTTGGTTTATCAAAAACGAGTTCTTAAACTTTAATTTATTTCCATTCCTTCTATACGAGCTTCATCTGTGCCTGTTTTTATGTTTGTTGTGCGAGTTCATAATTGGTCAATAATTTACTGTACTCGTCTTCTCTATTTTCGCATAAGGAGACGAGGAAGAAGGGTCGCCATGTTAACGATGCGGCTAGCTCTCACGTGGATGTGCTGTGCCTTGCTGCATTGTCTCTGACGCAGGCAGTGGGCAGGAGATGGGGATGACCCCTGTGACCCTTCATTCACAAAGAACTAAAGAAAATGGGGTCTGGATGAAGTAAGAGAGTGGTATGGGTTGGGGGTAACTGTATGTTTTGAATGGCTACCTCCCATGTAAAGAAGAAGAATCTTATTGGTACATAGATTTATTGTACAAAAACCTATCATCCTGTCCACTGTTTCTTTCTTCTGTTCCAAAGTCCCTTATTTGTTCAATGATTTCTTTTTCATAACCTAAGTGACATTGTAGTAGTAGACGTAGTATAACATTAGTAGCATTAATATTTTACAGCCGGCCATATCAGGACAAATTCAGAACACCTCAACAGAACAATATTCTCTATTCATAGTCAGAACGAATCTTCAAATTATACAGTCAAATACCTGAATATAATCATATAATATTAACCAGAATAAGTTATTCCAGAAGAACATCAGGCTGAAGGGAATTCTGACAAGTGGAGGACATTTTTGTTGTCCTGAGAAGAGGAACTCCCATTGTTGTGACATGTGTGTCAACCGCTCGGCCGAATTTCGCATTGTAAACAAACAAGAGTGACGTCATGTCGCTCTATCTGAGGCAAGTTCAATACCCTCTTACATTATCAAAGGCAGTACAACGCGACTCACTGTTGCTGTTCTAAATAATAGATCAATATTTCTATGAATTATATGAAATATGAGTAGGTATCTAATACCCAAGGAATAAATGAATAATTGTAATTATTTAAATGAAATAAATGAATGAATAAATAAATAGATAACTAAATAAAATCATGATAAATTATGAATAGATTAATAGATTAATAGATAAAGGAAATAGATTAATGATTAAGTAAATAAGCAAATAAATGCATAATTGAATAAACAAATAAATTAATTTATATAAGAATAACTAAATAGATAAATTAGCAAATAAGCAAATAGATCAACAATTTGATAAGTAAATGAATAAATCAATCAATCTATCAATCAATCAATAAATAGGTAAATAAGTAAATAACAAAATAAATACATGGATAAATAAATATATAGATAAATAAATGAATAGGTATATAAGCAATTAACTAAACAAATAAATAAGTAACATTTCAAGTAAATGAATAAATTAAATAGATAAACGGATAAATATGTAGATATATACAAATGTAACTAAGCAAATATGTGAAAGCATCATTTCATGAACAAAAAAAAAAAAATAGATTACGCAAACAAATGGATCAGTGAGTACATCGCGGAAGATAACAAACGCCTATATAGATTCCATTTGCGTGAGAGTGTCAGTAATGTTACTGTATCTGTCAGTATATTCAACTGATTACTACTGTATGAATATGCCATTCACTAAAACACACACACACACACACACACACACACACACACACACACACACACACACACACACACACACACACACACACACACACACACACGCACGCACACACTCACACACACACACACACACACACACACACACACACACACACACACACACACACACACACACACACACACACACACACACACACACACACACACACACACACACACACACACACACACACACACACACACACGCGTGAGTAAGTCACTGACCGCCTCTGATAAGCTCTGAGAAAGGTATCAGTCATAATGTCGATGTTTTATTTTTATTAGTAGGACCATTCCACATACAATCTTCTTCCCTTAAAACAAATCCAGAAGGTGTGCATGCCACTGGGTTCATGGGATTAAGTGGTGACTTCTAGGTGAGCTAAAACGCTTGGCATTGGCCCAAGATTGAGGTTAATATAGGAAGGCGATGTCACCGAAATGAAGGTTTATCTTCATTTAAAGATAAGGGGCTTCTGTCAGGAAGCTCTTAGCTGTACCCTTAGTCGTCACCTTTGCCCTACGTGTTCGAAGCTGTCAGAGGAATTTGGACTCGAAACCAGATCCTTATCATCTAAATAGAGATTGAAGACAATATACCACAGGGTTATAAATGTGTGTGCTGAAGGTAAGTCCTGAAAACTCGTCCACATAAAAACATACACAGAGACACACAGAATGTTCCCAATAACACTGTACAACCAACAAAGAAGTTAGTATAAGCTGACCAAAGCCAACTGTGAATATCATTTCCAAATCATTCTTGTTACCTTTTCCAAGCGACGCGTTGCCTCCGCCGTCGACGTCATCATTTTCAACCGATTTGTCTTATGATTTTGATTTCGGAATTTGGGGTTACTGGGGTGAAGTGTGGAGTGTGGCGGGTGTCTGTCTATTGGATGGGAACTACTTGCCAATATCGCATAAGCAATTTTAACTTTTCTGCTTCACCTATACATCGATAACATCGAATCTCGACAAGTTTCGTCGTCGCTAGTTTAACTGGCGCGGTAAAAAAAAAAAAAAAAAAAAAAAAAAAAAAAATCCCCGTCTCACAAGACCGACACACCTTGTGAACTCAAACAGTTTTACATGTAGTGCTTGAGAACTACAGAAGCTAATCACTCTACATTCATTATCGTTTATATATGTTCTCACCAAAACTGTTTGGGAGAACTCAGGAGGGGAGAGATGTATCCATCAGTGACTCAAGTAGGAGACCAACGTGACTGGAGAGTCTGCTCAACATCTCCCATGAACCTGTGGGTCTTAGTAATTGATTACTCGATGTTAAGTGTTTAGGTTCTACCCGATTAACGTAAATAGTACTTTCGCGACAACTTTACGACCCAAAGGCACACAACTTTCTTCTGCGAACTGAAATAATTCTTCATTAAAAGATGCTGATCTACTTTTAGTTTCACCTATTTCTCCGTTCTCTTTCCTCCAAACTTTCATTTACAGACTAGCAGTGATATTGGTGATGGTGATGGTGATGGTGATGGTGATGGTGATGGTGATGGTGATGGTGATGGTGATGGTGATGGTGATGGTGATGGTGATGGTGATGGTGATGGTGGTGGTGATGTTGGTGGTGATGGCGACGGTGATAGTAATGGCGACAGTGACAGTGACAGTGATGGTGATGGTGGTGATGGTGTTGATAGTACCCCAAAACACGTGTACACAAAAATACATGCACATCCAGGTCACAAAACAAGTTCCCCAAGACAGATCCCCCAAACTCAACATTGTTCCATACTACCCCATACTTTAACTCTACCGAGATATCACTCCCCGTACAGGCAAGAACCACAGAGACATTACTGTATTCAGGTCACCCCCCGGCACAGAAGAAGTATCAATATAGAGTCCACCTGCCTACAGGTTCAAATTACTTTAGGTGCAATCACCACACAGAAGTTACTGAACACATTAACTAACACTGTCCCACTTTCACCCTATCTATCTATCTATCTATCTATCTATCTATCTATCGATGTTAATGTATCTATCTAGATGAATTAATAAATGAATATATAGATCAATAGATTGACAGATAAATTCATTTATAAATAGATGAATGGATGGATATATGATTTAATAATTTATGTAAATAAATCACTAGACACATGTATAAAGGGATGAGTAAATAGATAAACAAATAGATGAATAAATGAATATGTGAGTGAATAAATAAATAAATAGATAAATGAATAAATATATAAATAGATAAATGAGTATATAATTAATATATAAATAGGTAAATGAATATATCAATAAGTAGATGATAATGAATGTATAAATAAATACCTGAATGTATTAATGAATAAACAGACAAAAGAATAAAATTATAACTGAGCAACACATAAACAAATAGCTGAGTAATCCGATTAATTGAAAAATAGACGAGTGACCTGACGAATGACCTGACGAGTGACCTAACCTAACCTAGCCTAGCCTAACCAAACCTAACCTAACGGAGGCGCCCCTCATCGTCATCCTACCTCGCATCTAGCAATGGAAGGGGGAAAGAGTTTCGGATTTTTACGGCACCAGTCAACAAAAATGGAAAGAAAAATGGAAACTAATTAGAAGCGAGTTGTTGGCTCAGCCTTTCCCGCCCTCTTGGCAAAGGTTCTTAGGATGTATTTGAACAGCAACGGACCACTCCATCTCAATAAGATTGATGAAATCCGCAGAGTATTTCTTCTTTGTCTTTTCCCTGTTCCTTAGGTCTTTTGAAATTATTGGATTATCTGGACTACCACGGTCGTTTTCTTAGTCGTTAGGGTCCGTGTGTACGACTACTACAGACATATAGGGGGTCAATATAGTTGCGGTTGAAGAACGAGCTCCATTTTGAACCCCCCCCCCACTAAAAAAAAGGGGGGGGGATTGTCACTTCTCAACTTGTCTTCTAATTCTATCAATCCTCTCGAGGTGGAGCCCCGATGGGCCGGTACTCAGTCTCCGGACAAGGTTCAAAATCCCTTTATTTTCAGTTTTGAATACATCATCTATTCATCATTTATATTACATATAAGAGTTGACAATTGCTGGTTACTGCTCTCCTCCTCCTCCTCCTTCTCCCATCCGGTGACATAGAAAGGGACGCACACAACTGCAGCATCAACAACAGTACAATTATTCTTTTCTGGAAAGAGATCTATGGGAGGACCCGAGGACTTTTACTGGATATTGTGAGGTTGTGGAATTCCAGTCAGTAAAACTTGAGGCAGCAAACATTCTCCTTTTCGTCTTCATCGTCATTATCATAATTTTCATCATCATCATCATCATCATCATCATCATCATCATCATCATCATCATCATCATCATCATCATCATCATCATCATCATCATCATCATCATCATCATCATCATCATCATCATCATCATCATCATCATCATCATCATCATCATCATCATCATCATCATCATCATCATCATCATCATCATCATCATCATCATCATCATCATCATCATCATCATCATTACGATTAACGATTTTATTGAGGTGAAGGAAGTTGTATCCACTCAACCGTCATCATCATCAATCAATCATCATCATTGATCAATCATCATCATCATCATCATCATCATCATCATCATCATCAACATCATCATCTCATCATCATCATCATCATCATCATCATCATGATCATGATCATCATTCCTGACAAGCTTCCAGGTAGACACCCGGACCCAAGGCGCCTTTATATTTTTTAATCCTTTCAGTATATTGTCATACATTCATGAATTCTGTGCTCGATGAAGCTACTCTTGAATAGTCTAGTATGTCCGTCTACGTGACCAATGATATGGTAATGATCGCTAACATCATTCCTCAAGCGCTCATGACGCATATTAGTTAGGAGAGGTTACCACAGGATACTTAATCTCTTCAATACGTGTCAAATTCTTGTAGGCAGCATCAGTTGCCTGATGTACGATGATGCATAACAATACTCGCGTTATAAAATATAAAGTTAAAGCTGTATTACTTGTTCTCTTTCACTCTGAATATTGATAACCACAGAAAATATAACCAGGCCGGTTCACAGCATATGGGAGTCACTCAGTTATAATTTACAAAATAAATATAATCAAGACGGGACGCCGGCATCCTCATATACCCACTCGTGTAATGGTGACATTTCTTGTGTTTTGTATGTACATATTTCCAGTTTTGTTTATTTATTAATATATATATTCATTATTGTATATTTTTTGAGCATTTTTTGTAATCGCAATGCAATTCGTGCATGTTTTTTCCCGCCAACGCAAGGTTGGCCTGGCGTCAGTCTTGTTCTCGCCTCCTAAGTGAACGCACGCTGTCTGTGATTGATAAATTTACTCAAAAAAAAAAAAAAAAAAAAGATCTTTCCGCCACCCTGATACATTTAGTGGCAGCGGTGGGATACGAACCCACGCCTCCGAAAAGATTGGTGCCTCAAACACTCGCCCCTCATGACGCCAATGATGGCGTCATCGTATGGAAGAGGTTAAAGATGGCATCAGCTTTGTTACGCATTGCGAAAAGCTGTCAACCACATCTCTTGCCACCAAGGCCCGAGGTTTCGACTTGGCCACTCCTGGTGAAGCTAAGCCTTCACCACTTCATCTTCCATGAACCTCGCAAGCTTCCAGTCAGGTCTCGATGGTCTTCTAACCATTAGAGGCGGTTTACACGGTTCGTTGAACGCTGTTCGACAGACACGTGTTTAAAGTGATGTGTGAACGTGTGAACGGGGTATTTGGGGTTTAACCAACGTGTTCGACAACCAAATACCCCGTTCACACATCACTTTTAACACGTGTCTGTCGAACCGCGTTCGACCGTGTAAAGCCCCTCTTACTCTTCCAATATCACTTCTAGTGAGAAGCTCTGTAGGATGATCCCTTGCTCAGTGAAACCCTCCCGAGGCTTCGTGCTCAAAGTATGAGTCCCTAATGCCTTATCTCCTAAGATTCTTAAATTTCCATACAATAAAACTTCAGAACGTGACAAACTATGTTTATCATTTAACTATACATATGCATTTATTTATGTATTCTATTTGTTATTTACATTATTATAGTTTTTATTTATTATTTTATTATTAATATGATTTTTTTTTTCGCATCCGACCTAGATATGGATCAAAAGGTCTCCTGTCGGTATGCTCCGCCTTTGTAATCCTTTGTAATCCTTCCATACGTACACTTACACGAGACTCATTCTAAATTCAGACAGCTACGCGAGATGTCCTTTCTTTCACCATATCTTTAGCTGCAGGATTTTCTTACCAAAAAACTCACGATTTCGAGGCTTCCATTAAAGGTCACCAGGTTCTCCCATATGAAATGAAAAGTGTATGAGGTAGTGGAGGAGAACGTGTTAGAAGTTTTTCGTGTGATTTAGTATTTGGGAAATGTGTTCAAAGCGAGTCTTGTTTTGTGTTGTATTGTCTAAAGCCGAGAAGAGGAAATAGACGGAAGGAAAAAGTTGAATAAGGAGGAGGAGGAGGAGGAGGAGGAACATCAGGAACAAGAAGAGGAGGAAGATGGGGAGGAGGAGGAGTATCAGGAAACAGAGAAGAAGGAGGAGGAGAAAGAGGGACAAAAGGAGAAGTAGAAAGAAAAAGAAGAGGAAAAGAGAAAGGGAGAGAAGAGGAGGAGAAAGAGGGAGAGAAGGAGGAGGAGGAGGAAGAGTAGTAGTAGAAGTAGTAAAAGTAATGATGATGGAAAATGACGACGACGACGACGACGACGACGACGACGATGATGATGATGATGATGATGATGATGATGATGATGATGATGATGATGATGATGATGATGATGATGATGATGATGATGATGATGATGATGATGATGATGATGATGATGATGATGATGATGATGATGATGATGATGATGATGATGATGATGATGATGATGATGAAGAAGAAGAAGAAGAAGAGGAGGAGGAGGAGGAGGAGGAGGAGGAGGAGGAATGGGAAGAGGAGGACTACAGCAATAGCAGGACGTGAAGGAGGAGTAGGAAGAACGGAATTAGAAGGAGGAGGAGGAGGAGGAGGAGGAGGAGGAATGGGAAGAGGAGGACGAGCAGCAATAGCAGGACGTGAAGGAAGAGTAGGAAGAACGGAAGTAGAAGGAGGAGGAGGAGGAGGAGGAGGAGGAGGAGGAGGAGGAGGAGCGGTGAGGGTGAAGAATAGAAATAGAAAGGAGACGACGGGCAAAAGCAAAAGCAGAAGGGAAAGTAGGAAGAGAAGAATTAGAAGAGTTGGGAGGAGAAGGAGGAAGGCGGGGGGGAGGAGGAGAAACGGAGTGTAGAAAGAGAAATGGAATAACCTTCCCCCGCCCCCCCCCAAAAAAAAAAATGGAAGAAATCAATTCAGAAGTAGATGATGTTCAACTGACATCAGAGACTTGCACCCTTCCTCCCTAAATTGCGACAGGGAAACATGGAAGGAAGGACAGAGAGAAAGAGAGGAGAGACGAGAAGTATTGCCGTATTAATATCTCATCAGAGATAACCAGCTTGGTGACAATTACGAAAAATATGAAGCCGTAGACGGAAATGAGGAATTTAAAGAGGACAATAAAAATGAGTGATATCATAAATTGAAAGTAATGATCGTTTTTTTTCAAGTAATTAATTCCCAATCATTAAAGAACATTATGTGACTCAGTCTCATAGGAATATCACTAAAGTCTTTAAAACATCAACTACACTTATTGCATTAAAAATTATGTTGTTTATCCTCCATTCGGGGAAGAGGAGAAGGTGAGGAGGAGAAGAGGAGAGAAGATGGCAAGGAGGGAAGAGGAAGGGGAGTATCCGCTGGTGGCACTCCGAGCAGATAAGGGAGTGGACAACTTTCGTATAAATCGTTGATTGTAATTAGGATCCAACTGTGATAAGGAACTGCACCAATGGAGCCCAGCGGCGGAACCGAATCTGTCCGCTTCATCTACACACTAAAGAACTCTGCCGACATTGACATGATTGCAAATATATCTTGCATTTACTCAATCTCCCTATATGTGAAGTACATTCAAAATATCACTTACACATGCTCACATACACACGTACATACATACACCCACGCGCGCGCGCGCGAACACATACACGCACACACACACACGCACACACACACACACACACACACACACACACACACACACACACACACACACACACACACACACACACACACACACACACACACACACACACACACACACACACACACACACACACACACACACACACACACACACACACACACACACACTGAACGTTTTCGCTTATCTAAGACATTTTCAAGATACATAGTATCACAACAAAGTACAGCTTAAATACAATAGTGTAGAGAAGAGGAGAGGTCACTCAACATAAATACATAAGGATTGTCTTACAAAGAAACAAAAATAGAAATAAAAAATAATAATGATAATAATAACAAGAATAAATAAGTAAAATGGGTGACAATTTTCAAGATACATAGTATCACAACAAAGTACAGCTATACAATAGTGTAGATAACAGGAGAAGTCACTCACCATAAATACATAAGGATTGTCTTACAAAGAAATGAAAATAGAAATAAAAAATGATAATGATAATAATAACAAGAATAGATAAGTAAAATGGGTGACAATTGACACAGGTGATAAAAGGTCACACAAGGTACTTCACACACATGCTTTGGGACATTGTCCTACAATTTGGTTGATGACAAAATTATTTGATTTGGAAAGACCAGTGCTTAAATTGAAATTCTCATTAATTTCTTTTTAATGAGACACGATTCAATTATATTCCTTACCAAATAAGAATTACATGAAATAATTTCTTGGGAATTGTCCCAATCTATGCAATGGTTGTAGTCTCTAATGTGAGCAAAAATCCCACTTGAAGATTGGTCAGTACGGACACTATACTTGTGCTGGTTCAACCTAAATTTTAATTCCTTGCCAGTCTGACCAATGTAACAAGAATTGCAATTCTTGCAAGGGATAGTGTAGACACAAACAGCCGAATTATCAGGCGAATTCTTGATAAGAAGTTCTATGATTGTATTGTTTTTTAATATAACATTAACATTAAAAACCTTAAGGACACGAGGAAGTTTCACCAAATTGAGATGAAAGGAAAGAACCAAAAGATTCTTTTTATTAAAAGGATCTTTTGGGGTAGAATCATCGTTGGACTTCCTGGCCTTGTATTGTGATCTAACTATCACATGTTTTGGGTACTTCAAGTTTGATGCTATTTCATAAATCCTTTTTATTTCTTCATCTAAAAATTCAGGACTACGAACTCTAAAAGCTCTAAGAAACATGGAGGAAAAAAAAAACCCTAATCTTTGTATAAATGTGGTCAGCAGAATAATAGTGAACATAAAACAAAACATTAGTGGGTTTACGAAAAACATCAAACCTGAAATACTTTTTTTTCTATGAATGGTAACATCTAGAAAGGGTAATTTGTTGTCTTGTTCTGTC
>NC_134810.1:36267789-36275289 GCF_046742065.1 Oratosquilla oratoria
CCGGGGGGGAGGGGCATATGTCCGGGGGGGGGGCATATGTCCGTGGGGAGGGGAATATATCCGGGGGAGGGGCATATATCCGGGGGAGGGGTATATGCCGGGGGGGGGGCATATGTCCGGGGTGAGGGGCATATTCCCTGAGGGGTCATATGCCTAGGGGCGGCATATTTACGGGGTGTCAATTCAATCTGGATTTGCCACTTACAAGGCTGACAAAATATTTATAATAAAAAAGAGGTCAAAGAAGCCCTGAATATTTTACCGTACTCGACGATTTTTGAGTTAAAATCAACAAAATATATATTTTCCCTTATCCTCTCTGTAATAGGGACATTAAATGTAAAATTTGAAATATGTTTGGTTATTTCGCAAGCCAATAGTTAAAATGTCTTTATGAAAAAAACATTAATTTTAACTCCAAATATCTACATTTTCTTTTCATTTGTTTTCCCATGCTCAGTTAATTGGCGGTTTTGGCGGAAATGGAAAGTAGTGATTAAGGTGGAGAAGTCGCCACTGAGAATTTTTCCCTGTAAGCTAAATCCCTGAAAAATGGACTTGCCCTAATTAGTGCAATTCCACTATTTTCCAAAAGTATCTTAAGTACCTTCTTTCAAGGGACTTCTATTAGACTTTGTCATACAAAACAAGAATATTGAAGATCTGGCCAACCTTTCTTGTAACGCGAAAAGGAAAAATCACCGTTGTGTACATAACTATATTGACGACTCCTAAGGTGTCAACCAAACGGCAGAACCCAACTGCAGAAATCATGCTAAAACATACTAAAGCATATTGTTCCGGATTGTATTTGATTTGTTATTTGCATTATTATAGTTTCTATTTATTGATTTATTGTTATTATGATTTTTTCGCATCCGACCTAGATATGGACCAAAAGGTCTCCTGTCGGCATGCTCCGCCTTTGTAATCCTTTGTATTAGGTGGGAAGCAGAATAGAAGTCAACTGAAATAATACAAAATAAAGATTCCTCCTGTAATTAATGTCAAAGGTTCATGGGTAATTTTGACCTTGCTACCTACTAAAGAAAAAATAAAAATAATCAAGTAATTAGTCTGATTCACAAGAAAATTGAGAGGTTTGAAATGGCCATTCGCATACATTTCACACAAACACAAAAATGTAGATTTCACTTTGATCGTCATGAAATGTTGTATCAAGCTTTAGCTAGAAGATTTTATTTTAAAGTCTTAGGACAATAAAGAGTGATGAGTGAGGAGAATGGAGGAGAAATAAGGAAGGATTAGGTGAAGGCAGTTGTAAAGATGATGAAAGCAGGTAAGGCACCTGGTCTGGATGGATGTCATGCAGAATGTCTGAAAAAGGGAGGTTCAGTGATGGTGGACTGGTTGGTGAGGTTATTTAATGTTTGCTGGAGAGAGGGTAGAGTACCGGAGGACTGGAGTAGTGCCTGTATAGTTCCTCTTTACAAGGGAAAAGGGGACAAGTGTGAATGTAGTAATTTCAGAGGGATTAGCCTGTTGAGTGTAGTAGGGAAGGCTTATGGGAGGATCTTAATTGAGAGGATTAGGAGAGGAACAGAAGGAGTAATTGGTGAGGAACAGTGTGGATTTAGGACGGGTAGAGGTTGTGTGGATCAGATCTTTGTGGTAAGACAGATATGTGAGAAAGCTATAGGAAAGGGGAAGGATGTTTTTTTTGGCTTTTATGGATCTGGAAAAGGCTTATGATAGGGTAGACAGAAAGGCACTGTGGGAGGTTATGCAGATTTATGGGATAGGAGGAAAGCTTTTGGGAGCTGTCAAGAGTTTTTATGAGAGTAGTAGAGCATGTGTTAGGATTAGAAATGGAGAGAGTGAGTGGTTTGAAGTAAAGGTGGGACTTCGTCAAGGATGCGTTATGTCGCCCTGGCTGTTCAACTTATACATGGATGGGGTGGTGCGAGAGGTGAATGCTAGGGTAGTGAGTCAGGGATTGGAGATGGTTAAAGAAAATGGAGAAAAGTGGGAGGTGAGCCAGCTGTTGTTTGCGGACGACACTGCGCTTGTGGCAGGGTCAGAGGAGGGATTGAGGAAGCTGGTGGCAGAGTTTGGGAGAGTATGTGATAGAAGAAAGCTAAAGATAAATGTGGGTAAAAGTAAGGTGATGAGATGTACAAGGGGTGAAAGTGGCAGTAGACTGGAAGTGAATATTAAGGGAGAGCGACTGGAGGAAGTGGATAGTTTTAGATACTTGGGTGCAAGTGTAGCAGGAAAAGGTGGAGTGAAGGTGGAGGTAGAATGTAGATTGAGAGAAGCGAGTAAATGCCTTGGTGGTTTAAAGAGTGTAATGAGGAATAGACATTTGGGAATGGATGCGAAGAGGAGACTGTATGAAGGAGTGATTGTGCCAACAGCACTGTATGGGGCAGAAACGTGGAACATAAGAGAAGAAGAGAGAAGGAGTTTGAATGTGTTTGAGATGAGGTGTCTGAGAAGTATGGTGGGGGTTACTAGGCTGGATAGAGTGAGAAATGAGGAGGTGAGGAGGAGAACAGGGGTGAAAAAGGATTTGGGAGAGGGTTGATGAAAGAATATTAGGATGGTTTGGACACATGGAAAGAATGAGTGAAGAAAGACTAGTAAAAGAGGTATGGAAGGCAGATGTGGAGGGAGTGAACATGAGGGGACGTCCTAGGATGAGGTGGATGGATGGGGTGAAGGGGGCTTTGGGGAAGAGGGGAATGTCTGTTGAGGAAGGAAGGGAGAGGACGGAAGACAGAGGTGAGTGGAGAATGGTTGTATATGGATGATGTTGTGACTGCATGAGGAGGAATGGGCGGGGTGGGTGGGGGTGGGGTAGTATGTGTGAGTAAACTTTGACGCAGCCCGACGGGATTTCCCCCCGTCCCCCCCTTATCTGCACCGGGGGCCGGAGCGGGGGGGGTCGCCGATTAAATGAAGCGGCCTTGCTGTGGATGTACTGTGTCTTGCGACACTGCTTCTGACCCAGGGCGGTGGGCAGGGTGCAGGGATGACCCGTCATCCAGGAGGTGCTCAGATGAGAGGAAGGGTGGGAGGGGTGTGGAGTTTATTTAGGGATGAAATGGGTGGGAGTGTTTTTATGCCTTTCCCTTTTTGGCTACCTCCCTTGGAAGGGGGGAAAAGCCTTGGTATATGTATGTATGTAGGACAATAAAAATGGATCATAGCAGTTTAACTATTCGGCATTGGTAGGTATAAATGAAACAGGTGCTAAAATCAAGACCAAATGTTGCCGAAAGCTGCGATTTTTATTTTTTTATTTTTATTTTTTTTAAGGACAGAGGCTTAGCCAACGATCTCGCCTCTGTATTGCTTTGTGATTTAGTTTCTTTGAGGCCTGAGCCCTGTCGGAAATACTTTATAACACAATCTCTTATGGTGAAATACAAAGCAAATGTAAAGGAGAACGAGTTGGTAATCCCTATGGGTACCGCGGCAGTAACCACTGCGTGGATCGATGATAACGTTCCCGCCTCGGAACGCAGAAGGTCCTGGGTCGATCCCCACAAAGTGCAAAACGTCTCCATGGGTTACCAACTCCTCTCCACAGCGGCGTATATCAAGGGATGCGGTGTATTAGTGTCGCATATATATGCAATTACACATCCCGTCTCACCTTTGACACCTAGGCGTGGCACCACGTGGGAAAAGCGCTGTTGCCACGTTTCATAAAATTTATTCAAATCGTTGTTATAATCCTAGAAAGCCATAACACTGGTCAAAAAAGAATTTGTCCTAAGAAAGAGGGCACTTCTTCTCCAGGTATTTTTGTATTCTAAATCCATAAAAAAAAAAAAAAAAAAAAAAAAAAAAAAATATATATATATATATATATACATATATCAACCATAGATTTTTGTGTTCCAGTACACGTCTTTAATCTTTTTTATTTTGATCATCAATGTGTTTCCAAGAAAATTTCCTCATTTGAGCAAGGTCTGCTATTCTGCAGCGATGTCCAGTCTTTATGAAAGTTCGTATATTGCATGGATAAGGCTGATATACACTGATATACATTTGAAAGATATATGTATATATATATATATATACATATATATGTATATATATATATATATATATGTATATGTATATATATGTATATATATATGTATATATATATATGTATATATATATATATATATATATATATATATATATATATATTATAGAATGGGGTCATTAGGTAAGTTGGGTTAGGTTATATGATAATGATAACATAATATCTTAGTAAAATTTCGTGTTGAAGATACGTGATTGCGTGATTCTGGAATTTTACCAACACCTATTTCCTTCACCGGAAAGAGGAGAATCTGTGAATTCATTGAATATCATTGAATAGTAACTAATACTATCATTGAATAGTATCATTGAATAGTAACTAATACTATCATTGTAACTAATACTATCATTGAATAGTAACCTTGGTTGTAGTAATCTTTATTGTGGACAACATAAGTGCTGTTGATACAGTTCGTGATGGTGTAACAGAGAGTATATTGTTGTTCACAAGTGTTCAAGGCCGCGATTATCGTGTTGAGGTGCTCATGTGAAGTCGACCAATTGTCCCCTGGATTTCTTTGTAGTTTGCAAGGATTTCAATATCTGGACAACATAAGTGCTGTTGATACAGTTCGTGATGGTGTAACAGAGAGTACATTGTTGTTCACAAGTGTTCAAGGCCGCGATTATCGTGTTGAGGTGCTCATGTGAAGTCGATTATTTGACCCCTGGATTTCTTTGTAGTTTGCAAAGAACTTCAATATCGCCTTATCAACAACGTCGTGAGTGAACATTATATTTTTGAGTAGGGTGTGAAGGGACGAAAGAGCACTTCAACTTCTTTGGTAATGTACCTTTCCAGGTTCCTACAATTTTGCAGAAATTAGTAGTTAAACTTTTCTCTGTTTTACGACTTTAGCATTGATTAAAGCCGCTACCAATTGAGCCAATGCCCCTGATCCCAGATCTCGATTAATCATTTCAGTGATTTTTACGAATTCATCTGTTATTCTAGCTATTATCAAGCGATTTTATCTAGCTGAAATAAATCTTCCATAGCGAAAAGACAAAGTATTATGATGGCTCAAGACTGTAACCAAATTCCACTCTTATCCAACTACGAGTAGTTAACCGCTAATTGATTTCAGAGGAACCTAGCCTAACCTAACACCACTCCACCATTGCAGCATCGGGAATGACGCCCCTGATTACCTGAATAGTCATTGACCTTCAATTTTCTTCCCGTCCATTTTAATCTAATCTCTTACGTGTTGTCCACTCGGAATTTAACTCATAAACCCTAACTTCCCGAATGATATTCATCATATTATATTTGCCACCCGTTTTCTTTGCCTTTGGGGTTTTCAATAACAACCAAGGGGTCATAAGTGTTAAACTAAAAATAAAAAAGACTAGATGGTATATGGATGGCTAAGTTGTCTAAATATTTAAAGATCTTTATGGAAGATCTTATATTTATATTTTATTTTTCAGTATCTAATCATTTTACAAGCAATGCATGCCAATAACCAATACAAATGAATTAAACAACAAATGTAAAGCATATAGATTAAGTCATAGGTTAGAATATAATGATTATTAGGAATGATTCAATAAAGCCCAATATGGGGATAATTTCCATTGAGGTCTAAATTGAAAGAGTAAATGAAACTGTTTTAATTAGAGTAATTACTAAATACCACCTGGAAGGAAACACTGGTCTAACTAGAATTTTCAGCGGTATGATACTAATATACTCGCACGTTGGGCATTATACAGGTTGACATTCAAAAATCCGGCAACCATAAATCCGGAACCTTCAGAAATCCGGGACAGATTTCGGGAGCGCATTTTGATTTTCATATTTCCCGCGTTGGTGCGCCACTGTTTTCTGGAGCTGTCGCTTACGCCAGAATCAGCTGTTGGTTCATGCTTCCACCTGCTAACAAGTAATCCTGCTCATTTTTCTCATTATTCTCCTCATTATAGCATTTATTTGTTGTTGTATAGCCCCAATATGGAATCAACAAAGAAGAAAGGTGACATAAAACGCGTTATCGATCGCAGAGAAAGTGGAAAAAAAAAAAAAAAAATTGGTACCAATGTGTCTGTGCGAACCATTTGTGAAACTTGCGACATTATGTGTAAAAAGCCCATCTGCTATTTAGCTTCTTTCCTAAGAAGTACAGTACGGAGTATTTTATTTAGTTTAATTAAAATTCTTCGGAGGATCAGTTTTATAGGTTTTATCAAAATTGAATTAAAATTCTATATAACTATCTTTACTGTATTTTATTTAGTTCATGAATAATAAAATTTCCTTTGCTTTTCACTTAGTGTTTATTTTTCCCATTAAAGGACTGTACAGGTGGTAATTTTCTTTAAATATATACGGGGTACACCATACAAAATTATAAACTTCAAAAATCCGGCAGTCCTCAGGTCCCGAGGTTGCCGGTTTTTTTAAAGTCAACCTGTATATGGAAAGAATGAAGAAAGACTAACAAAATGAGTGTAGAAGGCGGAAGCGGATGGAATGGACTTGAGGGGAAGACCGACAATGAGATGGATAGGGTGAAATAGGGCCGTGGGTACAAGGGGCATGTCTGCCGAGCAGGGAAAGGAGAGGGGGAAGAGATAGGTATGAATGGAGAGTGGTTATGAATGGGTGAGAAAGGCCAAGGAATATTTCTTCTTGACGGCTCTGTAATTGCTTCTGTGGACAAGGGGGGAAGGTTGCCATGTAAATGAAGCTGTGTGGGTAAACCAGCCCCGGCTGTCGGGCCCTGGTGTGAAGGTGCTGTGCCTTGCTGCATTGCTTTTCATGCAGGCAGTTTGCAGTCCGTAGAGGTGACACTTCATCCACTAAAAGCTAAGATACAAATGGATGTGGGGTCTGAATCTAGACTCACTCCTGGTAACCTTTACATTGGTAGATATTCTTCTGTCCGAACTATAATTGTTTTATTATAAAATTGTCCAGTCTGTCGATTCCATCTATATCTGATTAATTTGTGTTCCCCTTTATGTTGATAAAATCTATTAATCATTTTCATGAAGTGGTCTATCATTTTTTCTCCCACTGAGTTTATCTTTTCTCCAAATGTCGCTATTATATTCTCTATTCCATCTCTTTCCCTTCCAACCCTTGCATTAAAATCACCAATCGAAAGTCCTATATCGCCATCTAGGATCTCGTATTCTTCTTCAAAATAATCCAAGAGTTGTTCTTTACCTTCTTCAGGACATCCCTGTTGAGGCGCATACACTTGATATATGTTGTACTTTCTTCCGTTCATCCGTATTGTACATTTCATTAGTCTTTAGTTGATCAACTTCACCTCTAGTCTTTAATTGATCAACTTCACCTCTCGAATATACTGTGCGAATCTTGGTCTCACTATCATAGCTACCCCGTGCCTTCTCCCTCTCTCTTCTCTTCCACACTACAACAAGGTATACCATCGCCCAAGGTCTCTTCCTCCATCTTTTCCC
>NC_134810.1:36277789-36297789 GCF_046742065.1 Oratosquilla oratoria
CTTTATGATTGGGCTTCATAATAAGATGATATAATTGGGCAAACCACAAGGAAAACGATCACGAAAAACGATCTTTTGTTCTTTGGAAAGAAATTTCGGGCTTTTCGAATAAGCCTCGCGAGGCTGGAGCATTTTCAATTGGGCTAAAAGAAGCTTTTAGTTGCAGGCCAGCAGGAGCCATAAGACAACAAATCGACAGAAGTTACTTGGGCGTCGTTGGGCTAGCCCTCAGCTGAATAAAATCCTTTGGTTTTATATTAGACAAAATTCCTACATTATTATTAGTTCAGTGACATTAGCAGTATTCTTTATCACGTTATTTTGTCTAAAGGTACAGTTACATTAGTCAACGGAATGGTTGGATTACAAAGATTCAATTGGATTTCGTCCAAGGTTGGAACGTAACTGTAGCTTCACACTCCAACCTTGAACGAAATTCAATGTAATTTGTTGCAATCCAACCATTCCGTTGACTAGCGTAACCGTATCTAAAAGTAAGCTTTGTATCTGTATATAATCATCTTGCATGAGCAAAAAAAAAAAAAAAAAAAAAAACGCTTCAGAATTGAGGCTTGCGGTTGAGGGCGATTGATGCTGCAACTTTCCGTACCGATTCCTGTGGTTCTCAATTCTAATTTCGTTCTGGGTTCTAACGTCAGATTATTTTTATTGGCCTCAAATAAATTGATCTAGGAGCTAACGAGTCAATTTTCGCTTGTCAGATTACATTAAAATTGACAAATCTATATATGCATATATAGGTACAGTTACACGGGAGGTAGCCAAAAGACAAAGGCATAGAAACCACTCCCACCCATTCCATCCCCTACATACTCCACTCCCCCCTACCCTCTTCCCTCCCTCTTATTTTACAAAGGATTACAAAGACGGAGCATGCCGACAGGAGACCTTTTGATCCATATCTAGGTCGGATGCAAAAAAAAAAAAAAGAATCATATTAATAATAAAATAATAAATAAAAACTATAATAATGTAAATGAAAAATAAAATAAATAAATGCATAGGTATAGTTAAAACAATAAACAAACAGGTAAATAGTAAATAATAATAAATTGACACATAACTAATAAGAAATGAAAATCAGACAGACAAATGATAACAAAACAAAAACAAATGATATAAGATAAATTATAATCATTACAGCATCTTACTTAGGTATTTATCTAAATGTTTCTTAAAGGTTCGAACTGAACTACATTGCACTACCTGTGCAGGAAGTTTATTCCATTCATTAAGTACACAGTTGGCAAAGTTGTTTCTACCTACTTCCAAATTGAATCTATTTCCGGACAGTTTGAGACCATTGTTTCTTGTCTGATTCTCATTCAATGTGAAAATTTGGTCACTTTTGATGTTGTCAATTCCCTTTAAAATCTTAAAGATCTGTATCAAGTCACCTCTGAGTCTACGCTTTTTTAGGGAAAACAGATTCATGTGCTTTTGTCGATTTTCGTATGATTTATTTTTGATATTCGGAATCAGTTTTGTGGCTCGCCGTTGTACTTTTTCCAGTCTGTCAATGTATTGTATGCATGTATTGGTTGGAAGTTGGACTACATGTAGAATTAGATTAATGCGTAGTTTCTGTGTATGTGTGTGCGTGCGTGCGTGCTTTAGCGTGAGTTCCAGAGTTCTAGAAGTCGTTGTACTTGTTAATTAATTGTCATATAAATTGTAATGCAAAAGTTGAGTGAATGGGATATAGATCATCTTTACTGTCAAATTAAGTTGTTGTGTAACTGAAAGTGTATGAATGTAAAATTTCTGTGTGCAAGTGATTAATTGAAATAATTAGATAAATAAAAGTTAGCAACTGTTTTGTGGATCGAATCGGTGCTTGTCACGCACGACGCCAGAATTTTGTGTGAGCTCGTACTGTACGCATCAGTGCATTTCCGTGACTGTGGTGAAGAGTGGAAAGACGAAGTGTACTTTACTCGTACAATATATTAACTTAAAGAACACGAAGTGTTTCTTCACACCTTTATTGTACCAAAAACAATAAATGGTGGCGCGGTGTCGAAAGTTTAGTGCTCCCCCGACCGGCCTACCCACAGCGTCTCCGCCATTGCATTGGCAGTCTACAAATCTCTGCATTGTTTACAACAGAGTGAAGATCTGTGTGACCCTTTTCCAGTCTGCGCTCCTTGTGTGATCCCATATTGCATTTTCAAGCAATTCTCTGCCCTCCAAACGGCATTCCACAAGGCGCTTATAGGGTCACCTCTCCTGCCTCTTCCTACTTCGTCGCTACCCAAGCCAAGCCATCGTTCGCATTTCCCGTCTTTCACTCTCACCGTCACCCTTCAGCTCGCACCCCCCTACCCAGCTGTCAATCATTCGTACGATTCAGCTCACCAACACCTCACAGCATACGCGTGAACTCCAAATTCCGCAGACGCGTACTTCCAGCATCATCATTCTTTTTCAAGTGGATTACGCAGTTCCAGTCTCTGCTCCACTTCTCCACTTCGCTTCCGGAAACCACGAGCGTTTGGAAGTCTCCGCTCCAGCTTCAACCACTTCCACGGACGTGCTGTACTGTGCTGTGCCCAAACGAGGTCACCATCTTCCAGCCCTAGCTGCGTGAGGTGACGTCACGACCGTCCCCGCAAAGGCACCATCCACTTCCATCCGCTCTCCGTTCCTCACAACGGAGCCCGCGGACTCCACCTCCATCGCTCTCCGTTCCTCACAGCGAGACCCAACGGACTCACCTCCACTGCGACACCAACCACCTCCGCCGTCTTTGCTGAGCGCTCTACCCTCCACATCACCCTCCCGACGTCGTCTCCGTTACACGACGATTCCAATCGGTTTACTGAGCCCCTCCTCCATAAGTGACATTCTTGAACTTAAGTTTCTAGTGCAGTTATTTATACTCGTAAAATCAGTGTTGTGTTATAACTTATCATTGCCATACAAACAATAGTGTTACTTTTTGTTTTCTTTATGTCATTACCATTATTACCTGTATTTTGTGTATGTATATATTAATGTTAAATACCTTCATAATTCCTTATAACTCCAATATATTTCTGTGTACCCTTACTAAAATCTTCCACTGTTTGCAGCAAGTCCCTCTTCTCTTCCATTTCACCTGTGTGTTTCTCCATCCCTCTGTGTCTTCTCTCTACATCTCAAGACGTCTTCTTCTAATATTTCTAAGGTAAGTGGAAAACCATTTTGGCAGTCAGTGCATCCCATATGACAGACTTTCCTTGTAATATTTTTCGTAGCCCCTCCCTCCAGAGTCTACCTTCATCCACAGACTCAACACCTTCACCTCATCCCTCCCCAAAATTCTCATCGCTACTCAGTGTGTCACTAAACGACCTTCCACCCCTACCTTTTTCTCAGTTCTCATCCCCAAGTTTAAGCCCTACCAACATGGCTTCTTCCTCAACCCAACAACCCCGTCAACTCATGACTATTGTACACGACACGGTAGACGTACCCAAATTCACAGGTTCCAATATTCCCTTCCATTCATTCCTTAACAATGTCGAAGCAGCTATTAATCGTAGAAATTGCACTACTGATGATGAAAAACTCAGTGTCCTACGCAGCTTTGTTGATCAGAACTCCGTAGCTGGAGACATCCTGCAAACAGATGCATTTCAAGAATGCAACACATATTCTACTTTTGTTGAGTTAATTAAGACTCAATTTGGCCAACACACTACCCTTGGTGTTCTCACTCCCCTATATGACCTTGCCTTACAAATAAACTCTCCTCCTTATGTCAGAAAAGAAAAGGCTGCAAGACTTGCTTCAGACCTAAAGGCTCGTCTAAAAACCACTCTAGCATCTTCCAACTGGGTTGATGCCGATGGAAAAATCTCCCTTAACCAGGTTGCATCCCTCTTTGCGTACTTTTGCTTTCTTTCTCTTCTCCATCCAGACACCTTAAACAAAACTAAATCCATACAGTTCACTCCAAATATGACCATCTCAACTTTGTCTCATCAGATCCAAGAGTCACCAGAGACACTGACAGACATTGATGCCCAGCCAGCCCCAATCCCCAAACCTACCTTGGCAGTTGCACATGTGTCCCGATCTGCCTCTCGGCAAAGATCCACTTTCCGTCCCAGATCCATTTCTCGACCTAGACAAAGATCCTTCTCACGTTCAACAGTTATTTGTTACTATTGCAAAACCCCAGGCCACTATGCTAACAGATGTGCTATTCGTCTCTCCACTCCTCCCGATAAAGATTGCCCTGTCCACGGTAAATGCTTCCATACGGCTGCAGAATGTCGTGTTTTGAACTCCAACCCCTCTCAACAGACTTTCTCTTCCCGTCGAAGTTCCCCTTCTTCTTCTCCTATATGACTATCTCCCTCTCCTTCTCTCAGCACAACCCCTCCTAGCATGCCTATCCCATCCCCACCACCCACCCTTCCCATTTGTACTCTTTCTAACTCTAACACATGGTCCAATGCTATTTCCATTCCTGTTATGGTTCATACCTTTCCTATATCTCTCTTCATAGATACTGGTTCTCCTGTAAATATCATAACTTCTTCCACCTTCCACAAACTCCGCCTATCCTATAAGCATGTTACAATCTTGGAACCTTCCGATCTCCAACTTACTAACGTAGATGGTGTTCCATTTCCAGTTTTAGGTAAGATCCATCTTCCAATAATTCTTCATCCTAACAGTCACGAGATTCATATCCCTCTATATGTGGCTGATGTACAGTTTCCTGCAGATGTCCTTCTGGGACTAGCCACTATGCAGCAATATGGAATTAGCGTCTTTCCCCAACGCCATGGCATTGCTTACGGTCGTCATTTTATTCCAGCCCTTCCCTTGGCGACTACTCATCCACCTTCTGCAAATTCCCCCTCCCACAGCATGCCAACTGTGTCAGTGCCCACTATTGTTGCTCCTCCTACCCCCTCTACCCAGATTCAGATGACTCAAACTGAGAGTACTTCCTCCCCTTCTCCTCTAGCTCCCACGTCCCAGGATACTGTACAATCATCATCTGAACCTTCTCTTCAGAATTCACTTCCTCCTTCTAGTGAACATACCTTGCACAAAGTTCCCACCCGTACAAAGCGTTTGCGTTCTTCTCGCATGCCTAAATCAAGGAAAAGGAATACCAAATGTTCTCCCCCTTCTACAGAATTCTCTCCAACAGAAAGCCAGATTTCTCCTTCCTTGGATGATTTAGTAATTACCTCCTCCCCTGTCTCTGATGTGCTTTCCACAATGTGTCGCACTACTCATGCAGTGTTAACAAGACCTGTGACTCTTCCACCACATGAGTATTTCAAAGTGCAGCTTCGCATTTTCCAAGCTCCGGAATGTGATGTTCTCTGTATGCCAGAATCCACACGTGTCAAAGGCATATCACTAATGTCAGCTTTATGCACTACCTCCAAGAATGGTCATACGTCTTTTCTTGTTGCCAATGACACTCATGCTCCCCTCCACCTCAAACTTGGTACTAACTTATGTGATTTTCTTGTGTATCCTTCAAGAGTAAAAGTCATTGATGACCAAAATTCTTCCTTGCCAGTTTGTACCATTAACTCCGATGTGCATCAGGCACAGGTTCCTATTGAAGCATCTCACTTCAAACCCCTTGACTTCCCCGATGCTCAACAGGATTTAACTTCCTTATGCAATGCCTTTCGCCATGTCATTGCCTTGCCAGGTGAATCCCTAGGTTCTACAGACCTCATTCACCACCACATTCCCCTTCGTGATGGCTCTAAACCTTGCTATATTCCGGCTTATAGACTCCCGCACAGTAAGCGCAAGATTGTGGACAAGCTCATTGCAGACATGCTTGCCCAAGATATCATTGAACCTTCTATTTCCGAGTGGAATTTTCCCCTATTTGTTGTTCCCAAACCAGATGGTACATTTCGACCTGTTGTTGATTTTAGAGAGCTTAACAAAATCACTGTCCCCGAAAGAACGCCCATTCCCGTTCTCCAGGAAATCCTACATTCTGTTGGTCAGAATAATACTGTCTTTTCAACTTTAGACCTAATGTCAGGATATTTTCAAATTCCTCTTGCTCCGGAAAGCAAACCTCTAACAGCCTTCTCTACCCCTTCTGGTCATTTCCAATTCAAACGTTTGGCTATGGGTCTCACCTCTGCTCCTTCTGTCTTCACACGACTTATGCATACCGTACTTCATGGCTTAATTGGTGAAAATGTCTTCATGTATTTGGATGACATCATAATAGCTTCCAAATCTGTACCTGACCACATTAACACACTTCAACAAGTCTTTTCTCGTCTTGCAGATGCCAAACTTAAACTTAAACTCAGCAAATGCTCCTTTTTTAAGAAAGAAATTCGTTTTCTTGGACATGTACTAACTTCTGATGGCATTCTTACGGTTCCTGATAAAGTCAAAGCTGTTGCTGACTTCCCTCGTCCAACGGACCTTGAGCACCTTCGCTCCTTCCTTGGTCTTTCAGGTTATTACCGTAGGTACATCCGCAATTATTCAAAAATTGCAGCCCCTCTTTCTTCACTAATAAAGAAAGATGTACCTTTCCACTGGTCGTCTGCCCAGGAACAAGCCTTTGCAGACTTAAAGAATGCCCTTACCACTGCTCCTGTCTTAGCCTTTCCTAACTATGACTTACCCTTTATTCTCTACACCGATGCCTCATTCCAAGGTCTTGGTGCTGTCCTCATGCAAGAACAAGACACACACCTTCGCCCTATTGCCTTTACCAGCAGACTCCTTAACAAAGCTGAACAGAACTATTCTGTCACAGAAATTGAAGCTCTTGCTGTAATATATGCACTTAGACATTTTAAGGAAATCATTCTAGGCTATCCTGTCACAGTCCATACAGACCACCAGGCACTTCTTCAACTTTTCAGAGGCAAGAACTTGTCCGGGAAACTTGCTCGCTGGTTCTTGACTATTCAAGAATTCAGTCCCACCTTCTCATTTGTGCGCGGATCAGCAAACCATGTTGCAGACGCACTTTCTAGAAATGTTGCTGCTATCAATACCCTCCCTCAGCCAGTCACTCTTACTCATGCGCGTATACAAGCAGCTCAAAGATCCGACCCAATGTGGAAACGTGTGATATTCTCTCTCGAGTCAGGAGATACATCTGATCTTACAGACTTACCTACCTCCTTGGAACACTTCAGACTTGTCAATGACGTTCTTTATCATGAAACCACACTTTCCAACAAGCATGAACCAAACAGACTTGTACAACAACTCGTAGTTCCTTCTGACTTAGTACCTGAAGTTCTGTTCCTTTTACATGATTCTCCACTTACTGCACATCCAGGAAAAGACAAATGCGTTACACAGGCCAGACTTCAGTATTTTTGGCTTACGATGAGAAAGGATATCCATAACCACGTTGACGCCTGTCATTCATGTGCTAGCCATAAAGGTCATATTCAAAGTAAAGTTCCAATATTGACATACCCAATCCCTAGCAAACCCTTTGATATGGTTGCTATTGACCTTCTTAAATTACCACTCACTTCTAGTGGAAACCAGTACCTGTTTGTGTGTATGGATCATTTTTCCAGATTTTGCATACTTGCACCTATCCCAGACAAGACTGCGACAACAATTGCAAAGACATTAATTGACAAAGTTATTTGCCCCTTCACTACTCCCAAAGTTCTTCTCTCAGACAATGGCATGGAATTCAACAATGAGATTCTTTCAAATATTTGCAAATCCTTTCAAATCACAAAATGTAATATTGTTGCATACCACCCCAGTTCAAATGGCCTTGTTGAACGCCAAAACAGAAAGATTCTCAATGTTCTCCGACACCTCGCTTCTGATCTCCATCTCTCCTGGGATCACCATGTCCCTATGATTCAGTCTTGCCTTAACAGTGCCATCAATAGGTCCATATCAGAGTCGCCTCACTTTGTCATCTTTGGTTCCGACAAGCGACTCCCATATGACCTCCTTGCTTCAGAAATAGGTCCCATTTACAACCTTGATGATTTTGTAAAGGTTTCACTTTCAAATTTCAGCTCTCTCTTCAAGTGAATTACTCAGTCTCTTTCTCTCGCTAAAGACGAGATGGCCCGTCTTCACAATAAAAATGCTAGAGAATCTACCATTGCAATAGGTGACATTGTATATGCCCAGAACCATTCTCCATCTTCCAAGCTTTCACCAAAATTCCTTGGTCCTTTCCGTGTCCTCGCACTAGAACCTACAAAGTCAAAGTAAAACACTTGCATTCAGACACAGAATCCATCATGCACCTGGACACCCTTAAGCTTTTCTCTCGAGGTGTAGACTGTGACAATGACCCTCCGACTCCCACAGAACCCCTTCCTCCCTCCCCTCCCATTTCAACATTCCCTGTCTCCCACCCATATAATCTTCGCAACCGTCATACTTCTTGAACTTTCAATCCCTATAGCTGCCAAAAATGTTCTCCACTACCTTCCTTTATTAAATTAATGTTCCATGTATGTTCTCCATGTATATATATATATAATGTTCATATGCCAGCATGTACTAATTGCATTTATATCTTTTGTACGTTACATTGTAAGTCGCTGGGGCCAGCTCCTTTCACGTGGCCAAGCGTTTATTGTATGCATGTATTGGTTGGAAGTTGGACTACATGTAGAATTAGATTAATGCGTAGTTTCTGTGTATGTGTGTACGTGCGTGCGTGCTTTAGCGTGAGTTCCAGAGTTCTAGAAGTCGTTGTACTTGTTAATCAATTGTCATATAAATTGTAATGCAAAAGTTGAGTGAATGGGATATAGATCATCTTTACTGTCAAATTAAGTTGTTGTGTAACTGAAAGTGTATGAATGTAAAATTTCTGTGTGCAAGTGATTAATTGAAATAATTAGATAAATAAAAGTTAGCAACTGTTTTGTGGATCGAATCGGTGCTTGTCATGCACGACGCCAGAATTTTGTGTGAGCTCGTACTGTACGCATCAGTGCATTTCCGTGACTGTAGTGAAGAGTGGAAAGACGAAGTGTACCTTACTCGTACAATATATTAACTTAAAGAACACGAAGTGTTTCTTTACACCTTTATTGTACCAAAAACAATAAATGTCTTTAATGAGATTCGGTGACCATACGGAAACAGCATATTCCAAATGTGGACGAACTAACGATTTATATAGCTTGTTAATGAGTGATGGACTTTTGAAATCAAAAGATCGCGCAATCAGTCCCAGAATCTTATTTGCTTTCTCAGAGGCTGAAATACACTGCTTGGATGATTTGAGGTCGTTACTGATAATTACGCCGAGATCTTTTTCACTATCCACTTTTGTTAACGAATTTCCAAATAACTTGTAATCGTACTTACTGTTATTTTTACCTATGTGCATTCCCTTGCATTTACTTGTGTTAAATTTCATTAGCCACTTTTCAGACCATTGCTGTAATTGATCTAAATCTTCTTGAATATCTAATTGGTTTGAGTGATCATTTGCCACTCCGCACAGTTTTGTATCATCAGCAAATTTGGAAACAGTAGATTTTAGTCCATGGTCTATATCATTTATATATACTATGAATAGAAGTGGCCCAAGAACGGAACCCTGAGGAACTCCACTTGCAACACTTTTCCATCCAGAAGTTTTTCCATTTAAAACAACTCTCTGTTTTCGACCATTCAACCAATTACTAGTCCAACCTAATAGGCTACCACTTATTCCATGCAAAGCTAGTTTAGTAAGTAGTCTTTCGTGTGGGACGGTATCCAAAGCTTTTGCAAAGTCTAGATATATTAAATCTATATTGTTTCTTTTGTCATAATTCGAGATAACTGTGTTGTAGAATTCGAGTAAGTTAGTCATGCAAGAACGTTTCCGTCTGAAACCATGCTGGCTATCATTTATCAAACGGTTACTTT
Source organism: Oratosquilla oratoria (assembly GCF_046742065.1). Taxonomy (NCBI): domain Eukaryota; kingdom Metazoa; phylum Arthropoda; class Malacostraca; order Stomatopoda; family Squillidae; genus Oratosquilla; species Oratosquilla oratoria. Next base: position 36,287,681 of record NC_134810.1, read on the forward strand.
CTAAATGATGTTCGATAGCATCTCTGATGATAGTTTCCATTATTTTTCCTACGATTGAAGTCAAACTTATAGGCCTATAGTTATTTGGTTTCTTTTTGTCACCTTTTTTGAATATGGGAGTAACGTTAGCTAGCTTCCATTCTCTTGGGACATCTCCGGATATGATGGATTTCTTGAAAATAATTTCTAATGGAACAACAATCTCATTTTTCATTTCCTTTAAGATTCTTGGATGCCAACCGTCAGGCCCTGGTGTTTTATTAACTTTGAGTTTGTCTATACATCTTTCAATTTTTTCTTTTGTTATATTTACCGTAGTGAGTAAGTTTACCTTGTTTATCTTGGCACCTCCTGGATGACGGGTCATCCCTGTATCTTGTCCACTTGTGTGTGATAGTAATAATACCAATGACAACAACAACAACAACAACAATAACAATACTACTACTACTACTACTACTACTACTACTAATAATAATAATAATAATAATAATAATAATAATAATAATAATAATAATAATAATAATAATAATAATAATAATAATAATAATAATAATAATAATAATAATAATAATAATAATAATAATAATAATAATAATAATAGTAATAATAATAATAATAATTCATACATATATAATGATACTTATACTACTACTACTATTCTACTGTCATTCTTTGTTACTCTATCAATCTGTGTCGTGAGGAAGCTTGTGCCCAGGAGTGGTCTTGCCCCGCGGAAGAGGAAGGAAGTTGGGGGAGGAAGATTTTTAGTTTTGGGCTCAGAAGAAAGCTGTCCCTCCTGGGGATAAGACGCCACCGAAGAATGTCCCTTCGAAGAATGGCTTGGGAAGCCATGCAGTGACTGGCGCTCCCCAGGACTCTTGCGGACAAAGACTCAAAGTCCTTTCAAGACGACGCCATGGCCCGGGCACCCGACGCGTCTTTGTGAAGACCTTTATGGACATTGAAGAACTTACGGGCTTTTTTAAACGGGCTAAGAAAAAGGGCGAAAAGGTCATTGAAGAGACCATACGGTCCTCGAGGAGAAAATCATGGGCTTTTTCGAACAGGCTTCCGACGTACGAGCCAAAGTTGATGTGAAAAGGTCATTACAAAGACCTTATAGGCTCTGAAGATTGATTATGGGCTTTTTTGAATGGGCTTAGTAAATGGACAGACTCGGTGCGAAAAAAGACATTGAAGTCTTGATGTGCAAATCTTTTGGGCTTTATGATTGGGCTTCATAATAAGATGATATAATTGGGCAAACCACAAGGAAAACGATCACGAAAAACGATCTTTTGTTCTTTGGAAAGAAATTTCGGGCTTTTCGAATAAGCCTCGCGAGGCTGGAGCATTTTTAATTGGGCTTTTAGTTGCAGGCCAGCAGGAGCCATAAGACAACAAATCGACAGAAGTTACTTGGGCGTCGTTGGGCTAGCCCTCAGCTGAATAAAATCCTTTGGTTTTATATTAGACAAAATTCCTACATTATTATTAGTTCAGTGACATTGGCAGTATTCTTTATCATGTTATTTTGTCTAAAGGTACAGTTACATTAGTCAACGGAATGGTTCGATTCCAAAGATTCAATTGGATTTCGTCCAAGGTTGGAGCGTAACTGTAGCTTCACACTCCAACCTTGAACGAAATTCAATGTAATTTGTTGCAATCCAACCATTCCGTTGACTAGCGTAACCGTATCTAAAAGTAAGCTTTGTATCTGTATATAATCATCTTGCATGAGCAAAAAAAAAAAAAAAAAACCGCTTCAGAATTGAGGCTTGCGGTTGAGGGCGATTGATGCTGCAACTTTCTGTACCGATTCCTGTGGTTCTCAATTCTAATTTCGTTCTGGGTTGTAACGCCAGATTATTTTTATTGGCCTCAAATAAATTGATCTAGGAGCTAACGAGTCAATTTTCGCTTGTCAGATTACATTAAAATTGACAAATCTATATATGCATATAAATACACAAGATGACAAGGATCATATTCAATACGGGATGGCCATCAATTTCTATATAATTTTCATGCATTTGAAAAGTAAAGAAAATTATGTCATATATATATATATATATATATATATATATATATATATATATATATATATATATATATATGGAGAAAAAACAATAGGAAAATAACAGAAAGGAGACCGAGCGCTTTCGTCTATCCTATATACGAAAGCGCTCGGTCACGCGCTCAAGTGATTTCTGCATACACACACACACACACACACACACACACACACACACACACACACACACACACACACACACACACACACACACACACACACACACACACACACACACACACACACACACACACACACACACACACACACACACACACACACACACACACACACACACACACACATATATATATATATATATATATATATATATATATATATATAAATATATATATATATATATATATATATATATATATATATATATATATATATATATATATATATAATTTTATTCTAATCTTATTAATTTATTCATCTATTTATTTATTTCTATTTTCTGGTTGTGCGATAACAACGGGTGCTCAATGTATTTTCTCAAGTTCCCCCATACTTATACACTGCTGTTCATTAACCTCAGAAGACTGAATTTGAATCAAATTAGTTGTGTTGCATCCAATAACTCTTACTAGGTTTACGTCTGTGGATCACACTGCGAGACTCTGGTCCACTGGGGGAGTTCATTATGATCCACGCGTTGTGACCCACCAGTGTAGACTATGAGATCTGCATAATCTTTTTTTCCTCGGTTAGTTTTAAGTTCTTTCAGGAGATGTGTGCGTGTGCGTGTGTGTGTGTTTGTGTGTGTGTGTGTGTGTGTGTGTGTGTGTGTGTGTGTGTGTGTGTGTGTGTGTGTGTGTGTGTGTGTGTGTGTGTGTGTGTGTGTGTGTGTGTGTGTGTGTGTGTGTGTGTGTGTGTAAATGGATAAACCTTTAGTTCACTACCCTAGCAAGATGTTCCCAACCTGTAACCTCTTGGGTTTGGTGCCTCATTCATCCAGTTGCTCTTTGCCCACGCGATCTAACAGCACACTTTGAACGTCTCGGACGCTTTGCCGAAGTAGACTTCGTGAGCGGCGAACTCCCAAGATTCTTTGACGAGGGAAACCACCTCGTGAGCGGCAGACTCCAAAATTCTTTGTCGAAGAGGGCCTGCCAAGCAGCAGACTTCGAAGATTCTGAGCGCTCTGCCGAAGATCTCGTAAGTGGCAGAAGGCATGCAGGTATCTGGGGGAAACGCGAAGAGAAGTCTGTACAAATGGAAGGCGACTCTTCCCACGATGGGGATGACAGGTGGTGATGGATACGGAGCTGCCTAGTGTAGGCCTTATGGTCTCTTGCAGTCTCCTTCATTCTTATGTTCTTATGTTCCCACGACACTGGATGGGGCAGAGACTTGGATTTCAAGGATGAGTCGGGTAGTCCAGCAAATACAGTTCTTTAACTCATAAGCAGGTGGCCATGTGTTCGATTCCCCGGGCCCACTGCGTGCTTGCCGAACCGGTTCCCGAATGTCCTGGCTAGGCGGGGAGGCGACCCAACATCGGCCTAGAAAAAAAAAAAAAAGACAGGGCTTTGCCATAACAGGGGTCTCTCACAAACTGAAAACGGGATGGTGAGTTTTTAGACAAGAATCAAAATGTGTTTAAGGTGAAATATTTAAGGAGTGTGGTGGGGGTTCCGAAGATGTAGAGAGAGAAATGAAGAGGTGAGGCAGAGAGCGGGGGTGGAAAGACGGCTGGTAGATAGGGTTGACCAAAGAATACGGAGATGGCTAAGGTACAGGTTGACATTCAAAAATCCGGCAACCATAAATCCGGAACCTTCAGAAATCCGGGACAGATTTCGGGAGCGCATTTTGATTTTCATATTTCCCGCGTTGGTGCGCCACTGTTTTCTGGAGCTGTCGCTTACGCCAGAATCAGCTGTTGGTTCATGCTTCCACCTGCTAACAAGTAATCCTGCTCATTTTTCTCATTATTCTCCTCATTATAGCATTTATTTGTTGTTGTATAGCCCCAATATGGAATCAACAAAGAAGAAAGGTGACATAAAACGCGTTATCGATCGCAGAGAAAGTGGAAAAAAAAAAAAAAAAAATTGGTACCATCTGCTATTTAGCTTCTTTCCTAAGAAGTACAGTACGGAGTATTTTATTTAGTTTAATTAAAATTCTTCGGAGGATCAGTTTTATAGGTTTTATCAAAATTGAATTAAAATTCTATATAACTATCTTTACTGTATTTTATTTAGTTCGTGAATAATAAAATTTCCTTTGCTTTTCACTTAGTGTTTATTTTTCCCATTAAAGGACTGTACAGGTGGTAATTTTCTTTAAATATATACGGGGTACACCATACAAAATTATAAACTTCAAAAATCCGGCAGTCCTCAGGTCCCGAGGTTGCCGGTTTTTTTAAAGTCAACCTGTATATGGAAAGAATGAAGAAAGACTAACAAAATGAGTGTAGAAGGCGGAAGCGGATGGAATGGACTTGAGGGGAAGACCGACAATGAGATGGATAGGGTGAAATAGGGCCGTGGGTACAAGGGGCATGTCTGCCGAGCAGGGAAAGGAGAGGGGGAAGAGATAGGTATGAATGGAGAGTGGTTATGAATGGGTGAGAAAGGCCAAGGAATATTTCTTCTTGACGGCTCTGTAATTGCTTCTGTGGACAAGGGGGGAAGGTTGCCATGTAAATGAAGCTGTGTGGGTAAACCAGCCCCGGCTGTCGGGCCCTGGTGTGAAGGTGCTGTGCCTTGCTGCATTGCTTTTCATGCAGGCAGTTTGCAGTCCGTAGAGGTGACACTTCATCCACTAAAAGCTAAGATACAAATGGATGTGGGGTCTGAATCTAGACTCACTCCTGGTAACCTTTACATTGGTAGATATTCTTCTGTCCGAACTATAATTGTTTTATTATAAAATTGTCCAGTCTGTCGATTCCATCTATATCTGATTAATTTGTGTTCCCCTTTATGTTGATAAAATCTATTAATCATTTTCATGAAGTGGTCTATCATTTTTTCTCCCACTGAGTTTATCTTTTCTCCAAATGTCGCTATTATATTCTCTATTCCATCTGTTACGGGCTGCTGGTATGTGAAGATACGTTACGTATAACGGCCAAGTGCTTAAGAACCAGCTCACTTCTAGTAGCCACTGTAGGACTGAACTATCTGGTCAGGGCCTAGATAATTCGTAAGACTAGAAGTAAAAGTAACAAAGAAGATTCCAGGAAAGGAATATTAAACTAGCGAAAAAACTAGTAAACGAAATTATTAATATCATGGAAAATATTTACAGGCAATCAACACAAAAGAGAATGGGCAGTAGGGTCAATGGGACCGTTACATGATTATAAGAATATGGAAATTATCGTTCAAATAAGAAACACAAGATCAGTATACAATATGGTACTATCTAAGTACAAAGAGATCAGGAACATGCATCAGAATAAGTAATAAGTACAAATATAAGTAAAGTAATGCAATGTATATCAGACACGTAATGTAGGCAAAAAGGGTGATCACTTCACACCAATCGTCTCATGAATCTAAACCTTCTAGTTTTTATCAAGAGATCAATATGTGGGAATATGACAAGGAATGAGCGGTTTCAACCGCTTATATACCATTGGACCGGAAGCGGGATACTTCCGGTTAAGGGTGCGGGTGAGGAGGAGGGTAAGTTAACACGTCAACATGGGTAGTTTTAGGACCCTCGACTTGCTTGAACAATCTATTTATTTAGTAACTGTCAAATCTGTGCGCTCCGAACTATTCAGGATTTCGCTTGTCTGTTTGTTCTACAAGAGTGCGCACCTCTCCGCACGTAGGCAAGATTACATATAGTGGACGGGCGTTACTGCTTAACATTGTTACAATACATACATAGATAAGAAATATGAACATAGTTATGTAATACAAAGGAACATAATTCTATAACATAATTACACATATGACGTAATATCTAATATTACGTTACACCTCCACCGTTTGGGAAAGCTTTTCACTTTCTGTTGAAAAGCTATGTTCTAGAAAGGACGTCGGCTAAAACATTAAAGACGCCTTTTATATGATGAATTGTTAGATTAAAGGGTTGGAGAAATAAACTCCAACGTGTAAGTCTCGGATTCTTGTTTTTCATAGTCTGTAGGAACTTTAAGGGGTTGTGATCCGAATATACTTGAATGGTAGTTGAGGAACCCATGTAGACTTCGAAGTGGATAAGGGCCTGGACCAAAGCGAGCGTCTCCTTCTCAATTGTTGAGTAGTTCTTCTGCGCAGGGGACAGCTTCTTGCTGTAGTAGGCGATAGCGTGAAGAACTTCATTGTGTTCTTGCAAGAGGGCGGCACCGATACCGGTGTCGCTGGCGTCGACTTGCAGAAGAAAGGGTCGTTGGAAATCGGGTGCCCTTAGAACTGGTGCGTTAGTGAGAAGGGACTTCAGGTTTTTGAAGGCCGTCTCACAGGTAGGTGTCCACACGAAATCGTGGTCTTTTCTCAACAGGTCAGTCAATGGTTCTGCTACATCTGAAAAATTTGGACAAAAACGGCGATAATAGCCACTCATTCCGAGGAATCGACGTACCTCTCTACGATTAGTGGGTGTTGGTACATCATTGATGGCTTTTATCTTGGCGTCTATTGGAAACACTTGGGAATTTCCAACTTTAAATCCCAAATAGGGGACCTGTGTATGTCCGAAATCACATTTGGACAAATTGATGGTAAGGTTTGCTTGGTCTGCTCTATAAAAGAAATTATTTAGGTGTTCAATGTGTTCTGTCCAAGACTGACTAAATATTATCACATCATCTAGATAAGTTTTTACTCCTGGCAATCCTGCAACAAGATTACTTATCATTCTTTGGTAAGTGGCAGGGGCATTTTTAAGCCCAAATGGCATTGCTCTGAATTGGAACAATCCCTCTTCCGTAATGAAAGCGGTAACTTCTCTTGAGCGAGGGTGTACAGGGATTTGATAGTATCCCCTTAACATATCCAACTTGGATACGTACTTGGCAGTTCCTAGACTGTCTATGATATCATCTATCCTAGGGATAGGAAAAGCATCGGCCTTAGTATGGGCATTGATTTTCCTGTAGTCAATGCACAGGCGATAAGAATTGTCAGATTTAGGGACAAGAATGCAAGGAGATGCCCAAGGACTACTGGAGGGTTCAATTATTCCCTGTTGAAGCAGAGTGTTTATTTCTGCTTTTATGAACTCCTTCTTTTTTGGATTGACTCTATAAGGGGCTTGTTTGATAGCCCTTGGCGAGTCTAGAATTATTTCATGTTCTATCAAAGAAGTGAATCTTGGGGAATCTAGAAATAATTTTGGAAAACTTCTTAAGAGGAAAAGAATGTCTTTACCTTGTTTCTCAGATAAGTGTCCTACTTTTATCTGAAGATTTTGTAGTATCTGAGAGTTTTCCAAGGGAATCTCAGGAGGATTAGGCAGGTTATCAGGAGGCTCTTCCGATTCTATTGTGGTAGAGCTGCAAATTGGAATTGGATCTCTGGAATGATAAGGTTTTAAGGTATTTATGTGACAGAGACGGGAACTCTTTCTTCTGGCTGCAGTTTTGATTATGTAGTTGAGATCACTGGCTCTGGACAAGACTTCATAGGGTCCTTTGTATTTAGCCTGCAATGGATCTCCTGGTATGGGAAGGTAAAGTAACACTTGATCTCCTGGAGAGAAAGTTCTAAGTTTAGAATTTTTATCATACCGACCTTTCATTACTCGTTGAGCATTCGTCAAGTTCTCTCTTGCCAACTTCCAAGCTTCTAACAACTTCTCGGTGACCTGGGACACGTATTTCAAAGAAGGAACTGGTGGTTCTTCTTTCATCCATTGTTCATGAAGTATCTTTAGGGGACCACGGACTTCATGACCGAAGACTAATTCTGACGGGCTGAATCCAAGGCTTTCTTGAATTGTTGTTCGGGTGGCGAACAACAAAAAGGGGAGTCCGTCTTCCCAATTTCGAGTGTTCTCAGCACAGAAGATTCTTAACATTGTCTTGAGCGTTTGGTGAAAGCGCTCTAGAGCACCTTGTGATTGAGGATGATAGGCGGAGGAAGTTACATGATTTATACCTAGTGTTACAAGAGCTTCTCTAAACTTGTTGGAAAGAAAATTACTTCCTTGATCACTTTGAATGTTCTTAGGAAATCCTACCATAGTGAAATATTTCAACATTTCTCTGATTATGTTTTGAGCTTTAATATTTTTCAAAGGAATTGCTTCTGGAAAACGAGTGCTCATACACATGATTGTGAGAATGTACTGATTTCCTTTACTTGAAGGAGGTAAAGGTCCTACACAGTCAATAAGAACTTTTTTAAATGGCTCTTCCATTACAGGAATGGGATGGAGTGGAGCTTCTACAATTTTCTGGTTGGGCTTACCTACAAGTTGACATGTATTGGGCAACATCTTTGACAACCGTGGGCCAATGGAAATGTTGGGTTATGTTGAACAAGGTCTTTCTTACCCCTAAGTGACCTGCTAAGGGAGTATCATGAGCCAATCTTAGAACATTATTCCTGAAACCAAGAGGGAGGACTATTTGATTCCTTACTTGCCATGGCTGGTCAGCGGTTGCGGTGGATGCTCTCCATTTTCGCATTAGGACTCCGTTTTCTATATAGAAACCTCGTGACATATTTTCAACTTCTTCTGGAGAAGAAACAATCTCGTACAAATTTTTAAGAGAAGGATCTGACTTCTGTTCTTTGATTAATTCTGCTCTAGATAGAGAAACTGGTGAAGAAGAAGATGGGTCAGTTTGGGAGAATAGGGATTCTAAATTATAGGTCTCCTCTTCAGAATTCTTGTACTGAGATCTGGTTACAGCACAAGCGGGAAACAACTGTAAGTTATCTGAAGGTTCTACTGAGGTCTTAGGGTTATTTGTTATTAAGGGAGAAATGACTTTGCTTCCAGCGATGTCATTGGCCAACAATAAGGATATTCCTACTATGGGAAGAGAGTCTACTACTGCTACTTTAACCATTCCGGTTGTTAAATCAGACCGCAAGAAAACATTATGTAATGGACATTTTATAATTCCTCCAACTCCTTCTATCAATATATCATAACCTGTATATGACTCACCCAGATTCTGCAAGACAGAATTTAAAATCAGACTTTGCTTTGCTCCTGTGTCTCGGAGTATGGAAATAGGATATTGTTGTGAACTACTACTATGAGATATAGTTCCTGAAGATACAAATGGTTTGAAACAAGGATCATGATTTGATGTGGGGGGTTCTACATTACTTGACAATACCGGCTTCTTTGGTAGTTTATCCTGAATAGAGGATTTTGAATCATCTGATTTTATATTACTTACAAGAGTTGGTGTCTTATTGGAGAATGAGGGTGTCAGTCTCTTTCTGCAATTAGAAATGTGATGGCCAACCTGTTTACAATATGAACAAGTTACAGGGGGATTAGTCTTAAACCTTTCCATTCTTTGCCAAGGTTGGTTTGGAGGATATTGATTGAAATCAGACCTGTAACTGAAATGTGATGGGCTAGACTGATTTTCAAAGTGTTTCTTTGGGGACCAAGGATCAGAGTATTTTGTTGAATCTGGAATATATGACTTTGACTTTTGGGATTCCATTTGTCTTGACTTAGGTTTATGATTTAGTGTGAACTCATCAGCCAATACAACAGCTTTAGTTAAAGTTTCGGGAACATGATCATCTATAAAAATCCTAAGATCTGTCTCTAAGGTATTCTTAAACTGCTCCAATAAAATCAACTGTTTAAGTCTATCTAAGGTGTCCGTTTCACTAGCCAAACACCACCTATTGAATAACCTCTCTTGTTGAGCCGCATATTCTACGTATGTTAACTGAGGTGTCTTCCTATAATTACGGAATTTCTGTCTATAGGCCTCTGGTATTAGTTCATAAGCTTTTAAAATACAAGCTTTCATATTATCATACTCGCTTTCTGCTTCTGAAAGAGAAGTATAAATTTGCTGAGCCTTACCCTTAAATTGTGTTTGAATGATTAATGGCCAATTTTCTTTAAGGATTTG
>NC_134810.1:36302789-36307789 GCF_046742065.1 Oratosquilla oratoria
TAAGCTTTGTATCTGTATATAATCATCTTGCATGAGCAAAAAAAAGAAGAAAAAAAAACGCTTCAGAATTGAGGCTTGCGGTTGAGGGCGATTGATGCTGCAACTTTCCGTACCGATTCCTGTGGTTCTCAATTCTAATTTCGTTCTGGGTTCTAACGTCAGATTATTTTTATTGGCCTCAAATAAATTGATCTAGGAGCTAACGAGTCAATTTTCGCTTGTCAGATTACATTAAAATTGACAAATCTATATATGTATATATAGGTACAGTTACACGGGAGGTAGCCAAAAGACAAAGGCATAGAAACCACTCCCACCCATTCCATCCCCTACATACTCCACTCCCCCCTACCCTCTTCCCTCCCACTTATTTTACAAAGGATTACAAAGGCGGAGCATGCCGACAGGAGACCTTTTGATCCATATCTAGGTCGGATGCAAAAAAAAAAAAAAAAAAAAAATCATATTAATGATAAAATAATAAATAAAAACTATAATAATGTAAATGAAAAATAAAATAAATAAATGCATAGGTATAGTTAAAATAATAAACAAACAGGTAAATAGTAAATAATAATAAATTGACACATAACTAATAATAAATGAAAATCAGACAGACAAATGATAACAAAACAAAAACAAATGATATAAGATAAATTATAATCATTACAGCATCTTACTTAGGTATTTATCTAAATGATTCTTAAAGGTTCGAACTGAACTACATTGCACTACCTGTGCAGGAAGTTTATTCCATTCATTAACTACACGGTTGGCAAAGTTGTTTCTACCCACTTCCAAATTGAATCTATTTCCGGACAGTTTGAGACCATTGTTTCTTGTCTGATTCTCATTCAATGTGAAAATTTGGTCACTTTTGATGTTGTCAATTCCCCTTAAAATCTTAAAGATCTGTATCAAGTCACCTCTGAGTCTACGCTTTTTTTTAGGGAAAACAGATTCATGTGCTTTTGTCGATTTTCGTATGATTTATTTTTGATATTCGGAATCAGTTTTGTGGCTCACCGTTGTACTTTTTCCAGTCTGTCAATGTCTTTAATGAGATTCGGTGACCATACAGAAACAGCATATTCCAAATGTGGACGAACTAACGATTTATATAGCTTGTTAATGAGTGATGGACTTTTGAAATCAAAAGATCGCGCAATCAGTCCCAGAATCTTATTTGCTTTCTCAGAGGCTGAAATACACTGCTTGGATGATTTGAGGTCGTTACTGATAATTAATTACGCCGAGATCTTTTTCACTATCCACTTTTGTTAACGAATTTCCAAATAACTTGTAATCGTACTTACTGTTATTTTTACCTATGTGCATTCCCTTGCATTTACTTGTGTTAAATTTCATTAGCCACTTTTCAGACCATTGCTGTAATTGATCTAAATCTTTTTGAATATCTAATTGGTTTGAGTGATCATTTGCCACTCCGCACAGTTTTGTATCATCAGCAAATTTGGAAACAGTAGATTTTAGTCCATGGTCTATATCATTTATATATACTATGAATAGAAGTGGCCCAAGAACGGAACCCTGAGGAACTCCACTTGCAACACTTTTCCATCCAGAAGTTTTTCCATTTAAAACAACTCTCTGTTTTCGACCATTCAACCAATTACTAGTCCAACCTAATAGGCTACCACTTATTCCATGCAAAGCTAGTTTAGTAAGTAGTCTTTCGTGTGGGACGGTATCAAAGCTTTTGCAAAGTCTAGATATATTAAATCTATATTGTTTCTTTTGTCATAATTCGAGATAACTGTGTTGTAGAATTCGAGTAAGTTAGTCATGCAAGAACGTTTCCGTCTGAAACCATGCTGGCTATCATTTATCAAACGGTTACTTTCTAAATGATGTTCGATAGCATCTCTGATGATAGTTTCCATTATTTTTCCTACGATTGAAGTCAAACTTATAGGCCTATAGTTATTTGGTTTCTTTTTGTCACCTTTTTGAATATGGGAGTAACGTTAGCTAGCTTCCATTCTCTTGGGACATCTCCGGATATGATGGATTTCTTGAAAATAATTTCTAATGGAACAACAATCTCATTTTTCATTTTCTTTAAGATTCTTGGATGCCAACCGTCAGGCCCTGGTGTTTTATTAACTTTGAGTTTGTCTATACACCTTTCAATTTTTTCTTTTGTTATATTTACCGTAGTGAGTAAGTTTACCTTGTTTATCTTGGCACCTCCTGGATGACGGGTCATCCCTGTATCTTGTCCACTTGTGTGTGATAGTAATAATACCAATGACAACAACAACAATAACAATACTACTACTACTACTACTACTACTACTACTACTACTACTACTACTACTACTAATAATAATAATAATAATAATAATAATAATAATAATAATAATAATAATAATAATAATGATAATAATAATAATAATAATAATAATAGTAGTAGTAGTAGTAGTAGTAGTAGTAGTAGTAGTAGTAGTAGTAGTAGTAATGGCACGTAATAATAATAACGATAATTATACTAATGATAATATAATAATAATAATAATAATAATAATAATAATAATAATAATAATAATAATAATAATAATAATAATAATAATAATAATAATAATAATAATAATAGAATAATAATAATACTAGTAATAATAGTAATAATAATAATAATAGTAATAATAATAATAATAATTCATACATATATAATGATACTTATACTACTACTACTATTCTACAGTCATTCTTTGTTACTCTATCAATCTGTGTCGTGAGGAAGCTTGTGCCCAGGAGTGGTCTTGCCCCGCGGAAGAGGAAGGAAGTTGGGGGAGGAAGATTTTTAGTTTTGGGCTCAGAAGAAAGCTGTCCCTCCTGGGGATAAGACGCCACCGAAGAATGTCCCTTCGAAGAATGGCTTGGGAAGCCATGCAGTGACTGGCGCTCCCCAGGACTCTTGAGGACAAAGACTCAAAGTCCTTTCAAGACGACGCCATGGCCCGGGCACCCGACGCGTCTTTGTGAAGACCTTTATGGACATTGAAGAACTTACGGGCTTTTTTAAACGGGCTAAGAAAAAGGGCGAAAAGGTCATTGAAGAGACCATACGGTCCTCGAGGAGAAAATCATGGGCTTTTTCGAACAGGCTTTCGACGTACGATGTGAAAAGGTCATTACAAAGACCTTATAGGCTCTGAAGATTGATTATGGGCTTTTTTGAATGGGCTTAGTAAATGGACAGACTCGGTGCGAAAAAAGACATTGAAGTCTTGATGTGCAAATTTTTTTGGCTTTATGATTGGGCTTCATAATAAGATGATATAATTGGGCAAACCACAAGGAAAACGATCACGAAAAACGATCTTTTGTTCTTTGGAAAGAAATTTCGGGCTTTTCGAATAAGCCTCGCGAGGCTGGAGCATTTTCAATTGGGCTAAAAGAAGCTTTTAGTTGCAGGCCAGCAGGAGCCATAAGACAACAAATCGACAGAAGTTACTTGGGCGTCGTTGGGCTAGCCCTCAGCTGAATAAAATCCTTTGGTTTTATATTAGACAAAATTCCTACATTATTATTAGTTCAGTGACATTGGCAGTATTCTTTATCATGTTATTTTGTCTAAAGGTACAGTTACATTAGTCAACGGAATGGTTCGATTCCAAAGATTCAATTGGATTTCGTCCAAGGTTGGAGCGTAACTGTAGCTTCACACTCCAACCTTGAACGAAATTCAATGTAAATTGTTGCAATCCAACCATTCCGTTGACTAGCGTAACCGTATCTAAAAGTAAGCTTTGTATCTGAATATAATCATCTTGCATGAGCAAAAAAAAGAAAAAAAAAAAAAACCGCTTCAGAATTGAGGCTTGCGGTTGAGGGCGATTGATGCTGCAACTTTCCCTACCGATTCCTGTGGTTCTCAATTCTAATTTCGTTCTGGGTTCTAACGTCAGATTATTTTTATTGGCCTCAAATAAATTGATCTAGGAGCTAACGAGTCAATTTTCGCTTGTCAGATTACATTAAAATTGACAAATCTATATATGCATATAAATACACAAGATGACAAGGATCATATTCAATACGGGATGGCCATCAATTTCTATATAATTTTCATGCATTTGAAAAGTAAAGAAAATTATGTCATATATATGTATATATATATTATATATATATATATATATGCAGAAAAAACAATAGGAAAATAACAGAAAGGAGACCGAGCGCTTTCGTCTATCCTATATACGAAAGCGCTCGGTCACGCGCTCAAGTGATTTCTGCATACACACACACACACACACACACACACACACACACACACACACACACACACACACACACACACACACACACACACACACACACACACACACACACACACACACACACACACATATATATATATATATATATATATAAATATATATATATATATATATATATATATAATTTTATTCTAATCTTATTAATTTATTCATCTATTTATTTATTTCTATTTTCTGGTTGTGCGATAACAACGGGCGCTCAATGTATTTTCTCAAGTTCCCCCATACTTATACACTGCTGTTCATTAACCTCAGAAGACTGAATTTGAATCAAATTAGTTGTGTTGCATCCAATAACTCTTACCAGGTTTACGTCTGTGGATCACACTGCGAGACTCTGGTCCACTGGGGGTGTTCATTATGATCCACGCGTTGTGACCCACCAGTGTAGACTATGAGATCTGCATAATCTTTTTTTTCCTCGGTTAGTTTTAAGTTCTTTCAGGGGATGTGTGCGTGTGCGTGTGTGTGTGTGTGTGTGTGTGTGTGTGTGTGTGTGTGTGTGTGTGTGTGTGTGTGTGTGTGTGTGTGTGTGTGTGTGTGTGTGTGTGTGTGTGTGTGTGTGTGTGTGTGTGTGTGTGTGTGTGTGTGTGTGTGTGTGTGTGTGTGTGTGTGTGTGTGTGTGTGTGTGTGTGTGTAAATGGATAAACCTTTAGTTCACTACCCTAGCAAGATGTTCCCAACATGTAACCTCTT
>NC_134810.1:36312789-36317789 GCF_046742065.1 Oratosquilla oratoria
ATATTAGACAAAATTCCTACATTATTATTAGTTCAGTGACATTGGCAGTATTCTTTATCATGTTATTTTGTCTAAAGGTACAGTTACATTAGTCAACGGAATGGTTCGATTCCAAAGATTCAATTGGATTTCGTCCAAGGTTGGAGCGTAACTGTAGCTTCACACTCCAACCTTGAACGAAATTCAATGTAATTTGTTGCAATCCAACCATTCCGTTGACTAGCGTAACCGTATCTAAAAGTAAGCTTTGTATCTGTATATAATCATCTTGCATGAGCAAAAAAAAAAAAAAAAAAAAAAAACGCTTCAGAATTGAGGCTTGCGGTTGAGGGCGATTGATGCTGCAACTTTCCGTACCGATTCCTGTGGTTCTCAATTCTAATTTCGTTCTGGGTTCTAACGTCAGATTATTTTTATTGGCCTCAAATAAATTGATCTAGGAGCTAACGAGTCAATTTTCGCTTGTCAGTTTACATTAGAATTGACAAATCTATATATGCATATATAGGTACAGTTAAACGGGAGGTAGCCAAAAGACAAAGGCATAGAAACCACTCCCACCCATTCCATCCCCTACATACTCCACTCCCCCCTACCCTCTTCCCTCCCACTTATTTTACAAAGGATTACAAAGGCGGAGCATGCCGACAGGAGACCTTTTGATCCATATCTAGGTCGGATGCAAAAAAGAAAAAAAAATCATATTAATGATAAAATAATAAATAAAAACTATAATAATGTAAATGAAAAATAAAATAAATAAATGCATAGGTATAGTTAAAATAATAAACAAACAGGTAAATAGTAAATAATAATAAATTGACACATAACTAATAATAAATGAAAATCAGACAGACAAATGATAACAAAACAAAAACAAATGATATAAGATAAATTATAATCATTACAGCATCTTACTTAGGTATTTATCTAAATGATTCTTAAAGGTTCGAACTGAACTACATTGCACTACCTGTGCAGGAAGTTTATTCCATTCATTAACTACACGGTTGGCAAAGTTGTTTCTACCCACTTCCAAATTGAATCTATTTCCGGACAGTTTGAGACCATTGTTTCTTGTCTGATTCTCATTCAATGTGAAAATTTGGTCACTTTTGATGTTGTCAATTCCCTTTAAAATCTTAAAGACCTGTATCAAGTCACCTCTGAGTCTACGCTTTTTTAGGGAAAACAGATTCATGTGCTTTTGTCGATTTTCGTATGATTTATTTTTGATATTCGGAATCAGTTTTGTGGCTCGCCGTTGTACTTTTTCCAGTCTGTCAATGTCTTTAATGAGATTCGGTGACCATACAGAAACAGCATATTCCAAATGTGGACGAACTAACGATTTATATAGCTTGTTAATGAGTGATGGACTTTTGAAATCAAAAGATCGCGCAATCAGTCCCAGAATCTTATTTGCTTTCTCAGAGGCTGAAATACACTGCTTGGATGATTTGAGGTCGTTACTGATAATTACGCCGAGATCTTTTTCACTATCCACTTTTGTTAACGAATTTCCAAATAACTTGTAATCGTACTTACTGTTATTTTTACCTATGTGCATTCCCTTGCATTTACTTGTGTTAAATTTCATTAGCCACTTTTCAGACCATTGCTGTAATTGATCTAAATCTTCTTGAATATCTAATTGGTTTGAGTGATCATTTGCCACTCCGCACAGTTTTGTATCATCAGCAAATTTGGAAACAGTAGATTTTAGTCCATGGTCTATATCATTTATATATACTATGAATAGAAGTGGCCCAAGAACGGAACCCTGAGGAACTCCACTTGCAACACTTTTCCATCCAGAAGTTTTTCCATTTAAAACAACTCTCTGTTTTCGACCATTCAACCAATTACTAGTCCAACCTAATAGGCTACCACTTATTCCATGCAAAGCTAGTTTAGTAAGTTGTTCTTTCGTATGGGACGGTATCCAAAGCTTTTGCAAAGTCTAGATATATCAAATCTATATTGTTTCTTTTGTCATAATTCGAGATAACTGTGTTGTAGAATTCGAGTAAGTTAGTCATGCAAGAACGTTTCCGTCTGAAACCATGCTGGCTATCATTTATCAAACGTTTACTTTCTAAATGATGTTCGATAGCATCTCTGATGATAGTTTCCATTATTTTTCCTACGATTGAAGTCAAACTTATAGGCCTATAGTTATTTGGTTTCTTTTTGTCACCTTTTTTGAATATGGGAGTAACGTTAGCTAGCTTCCATTCTCTTGGGACATCTCCGGATATGATGGATTTCTTGAAAATAATTTCTAATGGAACAACAATCTCATTTTTCATTTCCTTTAAGATTCTTGGATGCCAACCGTCAGGCCCTGGTGTTTTATTAACTTTGAGTTTGTCTATACACCTTTCAATTTTTTCTTTTGTTATATTTACCGTAGTGAGTAAGTTTACCTTGTTTATCTTGGCACCTCCTGGATGACGGGTCATCCCTGTATCTTGTCCACTTGTGTGTGATAGTAATAATACCAATAACAACAACAACAACAACAATAACAATACTAATAATGATAATAATAATAATAATAATAATAATAATAATAATAATAATAATAATAATAATAATAATAATAATAATAATAATAATAATAATAATAATAATAATAATAATAATAATAATAATAATAATAATAATAATAATAATAATAATAATAATAATAATAATAATAATAATAATAATAATAATAATAATAGTAATAATAATAATACTAGTAATAATAATAATAATAATTCATACATATATAATGATACTTATACTACTACTACTATTCTACTGTCATTCTTTGTTACTCTATCAATCTGTGTCGTGAGGAAGCTTGTGCCCAGGAGTGGTCTTGCCCCGCGGAAGAGGAAGGAAGTTGGGGGAGGAAGATTTTTAGTTTTGGGCTCAGAAGAAAGCTGTCCCTCCTGGGGATAAGACGCCACCGAAGAATGTCCCTTCGAAGAATGGCTTGGGAAGCCATGCAGTGACTGGCGCTCCCCAGGACTCTTGCGGACAAAGACTCAAAGTCCTTTCAAGACGACGCCATGGCCCGGGCACCCGACGCGTCTTTGTGAAGACCTTTATGGACATTGAAGAACTTACGGGCTTTTTTAAACGGGCTAAGAAAAAGGGCGAAAAGGTCATTGAAGAGCCCATACGGTCCTCGAGGAGAAAATCGTGGGCTTTTTCAAACAGGCTTCCGACGTACGAGCCAAAGTTGATGTGAAAAGGGCATTACAAAGACCTTATAGGCTCTGAAGATTGATTATGGGCTTTTTTGAATGGGCTTAGTAAATGGACAGACTCGGTGCGAAAAAAGACATTGAAGTCTTGATGTGCAAATCTTTTGGGCTTTATGATTGGGCTTCATAATAAGATGATATAATTGGGCAAACCACAAGGAAAACGATCACGAAAAACGATCTTTTGTTCTTTGGAAAGAAATTTCGGGCTTTTCGAATAAGCCTCGCGAGGCTGGAGCATTTTCAATTGGGCTAAAAGAAGCTTTTAGTTGCAGGCCAGCAGGAGCCATAAGACAACAAATCGACAGAAGTTACTTGGGCGTCGTTGGGCTAGCCCTCAGCTGAATAAAATCCTTTGGTTTTATATTAGACAAAATTCCTACATTATTATTAGTTCAGTGACATTGGCAGTATTCTTTATCATGTTATTTTGTCTAAAGGTACAGTTACATTAGTCAACGGAATGGTTGGATTCCAAAGATTCAATTGGATTTCGTCCAAGGTTGGAGCGTAACTGTAGCTTCACACTCCAACCTTGAACGAAATTCAATGTAATTTGTTGCAATCCAACCATTCCGTTGACTAGCGTAACCGTATCTAAAAGTAAGCTTTGTATCTGTATATAATCATCTTGCATGACAAAAAAAAAAAAAAAAACAAAAAAAAAAAAAAAAAACGCTTCAGAATTGAGGCTTGCGGTTGAGGGCGATTGATGCTGCAACTTTCCCTACCGATTCCTGTGGTTCTCAATTCTAATTTCGTTCTGGGTTCTAACGTCAGATTATTTTTATTGGCCTCAAAGAAATTGATCTAAAGCTAACGAGTCAATTTTCGCTTGTCAGATTACATTAAAATTGACAAATCTATATATGTATATATAGGTACAGTTACACGGGAGGTAGCCAAAAGACAAAGGCATAGAAACCACTCCCACCCATTCCATCCCCTACATACTCCACTCCCCCCTACCCTCTTCCCTCCCACTTATTTTACAAAGGATTACAAAGGCGGAGCATGCCGACAGGAGACCTTTTGATCCATATCTAGGTCGGATGCAAAAAAAAAAAAAAAAAAATCATATTAATGATAGAATAATAAATAAAAACTATAATAATGTAAATGAAAAATAAAATAAATAAATGCATAGGTATAGTTAAAATAATAAACAAACAGGTAAATAGTAAATAATAATAAATTGACACATAACTAATAATAAATGAAAATCAGACAGACAAATGATAACAAAACAAAAACAAATGATATAAGATAAATTATAATCATTACAGCATCTTACTTAGGTATTTATCTAAATGATTCTTAAAGGTTCGAACTGAACTACATTGCACTACCTGTGCAGGAAGTTTATTCCATTCATTAACTACACGGTTGGCAAAGTTGTTTCTACCCACTTCCAAATTGAATCTATTTCCGGACAGTTTGAGACCATTGTTTCTTGTCTGATTCTCATTCAATGTGAAAATTTGGTCACTTTTGATGTTGTCAATTCCCCTTAAAATCTTAAAGATCTGTATCAAGTCACCTCTGAGTCTACGCTTTTTTTTAGGGAAAACAGATTCATGTGCTTTTGTCGATTTTCGTATGATTTATTTTTGATATTCGGAATCAGTTTTGTGGCTCACCGTTGTACTTTTTCCAGTCTGTCAATGTCTTTAATGAGATTCGGTGACCATACAGAAACAGCATATTCCAAATGTGGACGAACTAACGATTTATATAGCT
>NC_134810.1:36322789-36332789 GCF_046742065.1 Oratosquilla oratoria
AGAAGTACAGTACGGAGTATTTTATTTAGTTTAATTAAAATTCTTCGGAGGATCAGTTTTATAGGTTTTATCAAAATTGAATTAAAATTCTATATAACTATCTTTACTGTATTTTATTTAGTTCGTGAATAATAAAATTTCCTTTGCTTTTCACTTAGTGTTTATTTTTCCCATTAAAGGACTGTACAGGTGGTAATTTTCTTTAAATATATACGGGGTACACCATACAAAATTATAAACTTCAAAAATCCGGCATTTTCAAAAATCCGGCAGTCCTCAGGTCCCGAGGTTGCCGGATTTTTGAAAGTCAACCTGTAGTTCATATATTGCATGGATAAGACTGATATACATTGCTAAGAACTAAACATTATATATGAGTGAAATGGTGAGATGATATCTTAACACTATCAACTTTGCACCACAAGGCATATTTTTATCATCTTTTTATGTCAAGTTATTCAATACTGTATTATAAATATATGGTATATATTATTTAACAGTAATGGACATTATGAATAAGTCATGCATATATTTCAGAATAATATTCTAAAGTCTACGTTACCTTTATATAGAAAACGATCGCGCGTTAGTGAAACAGACAATGTAAAATTAAGGGGTGACTAAAAATTTGGTTGCTTCTAGCAACTACCATACACATCACCGTATACTCGTAATTCTATATTCACACGCGTTGTTTTCCTTGGCAAATAGAATTTACATTTTCTTTCGTTTTTTTGCGTGGCTGGTACGCGCTCGGACCTCAACTTTGTCTGTGGTCAGGAAATGTTCACACATGAAAACAGGAGACGGTGTATCCACGGTATGCCACTACAGTGATGGTACCCGAAGGAAGCTGATATATTATACAGTGATGGATGCCCTTCCTGACCTCTTCGCCGCGGCTAGGATTTTAACCAACCACGAATCCCCGCTCGGTTACCAGACTCGAGCTCTACCAACCGAGCCACGGCAGGCACCTTTTTGCTTAGTGTATACATGAAAGGGAAGGGTTGGAAGAGGTGGTGATGACGGGAATGGTGGAGGGAAGGAGAGCAAGAGGAAAGCAGAGGGAGAAGTATATGGACGGGCTGATGAGGGCGACGGGAAAACAACTCAAACCAGCACAGATGTTACAAGTAACGAGGGACCGTGAACGGTGGCACTTCATGGTTGCCGAAGTCCAAGAGGATATGGCACGACGGTAAGGTAAGGTAATACATGAAAGGATCACCGCTCGCAGGTTCTGTCTCAAACTCAACGGATATGAAGAGAATAGTCTGGGTGCAGAGATATCCGGAATAAGATGAGAAGTATTGCCTGAAGTACTAAATACGTGAGTCCTTCATGAGGATTTTGAAATAATTGTTGTAAATTTCTATTATGTTAGTCGCATCAGTGTTTACTGTGTTGGCTGTCATTTATAAGACAATTGTGTTCTGAGTACTCTAAGTTCTATGAGATCTCCTTCAGCTGAGTATAACCTGAAGTTTTGTGGCTCCTAATTTTAGTAATTTTTTCTGATATAGTAACGTTTGATAATTTCCATTCTCTTGGTACATGCCCAGTCGTGATACATTTAAGATAATCCCTAATATAACAGCATTTTCAATTCTTATTTCCTCAAATTTTTTGGATACTGTTTTCTTTGGTCATAATTACACGAATAAGTTTCTTATGTATGACGATTTCTTATGTATGACGATACTTTATAATTGTTTCTTTTAAAAATGCGATATTGAATAGTTGTTTAATAACAACTTACAAACTTTTGTTTCAATCTTCAAAATAACTTTGGGAAAAATTCTCAAACCCGACACCAGTTAAAAGAAAAATCAACTCCTCACAAAAATGGTTAATCAACGGGCAAATCCAGACGGAAATATCAATAACCTTATTGTCTAAAAGTGTTTGAAAATTGCGGAACAAGAACAGGGATGTTTGGCAAAAGACCGGAAGATACATTGCCGTTAGGGAATACTCCGGAAGATCAACTTCCCACCCTAAGTCCACGGCCCCTCTCCCCAGAGGTCTCGTGCCACCACTCGCAGCTGGACAGACTTGGGAAGTCCTGTCTAGTGGCCGGAAGATCCTTGTCACGGAGAAATGTCAACAATAGAAGACCCATGTGCCCATTCAAGAACACATGCTTTCCTTCCCAACACACACACACACACACACATGCACGTGGGCACACACACACACGCACATGCATACACGCACACACACGCACGCACGCACACACGCACGCGCGCACGCATGCACACACGCACGCGCGCACGCACACGCACACACACACACACACACACACACACACACACACACACACACACACACACACACACACACACACACACACACACACACACACACACACACACACACACACACACACACGCACACACAGACACACGCAAACACACACACACACACACACACACACACACACACACACACACACACACACACACACACACACACACACACACACACACACACACACACACACACACACACACACACACATGGCTTTTTGGTAGAGTGGTTACAGCAAAGGAAAGCCACATACAACTTTCTAAATGATAATAATAGTGAACCTCTACTTGTCTACAACTCTTTTCTAGGAAATGAGAGAA
Source organism: Oratosquilla oratoria (assembly GCF_046742065.1). NCBI lineage: Eukaryota > Metazoa > Arthropoda > Malacostraca > Stomatopoda > Squillidae > Oratosquilla > Oratosquilla oratoria. Next base: position 36,325,423 of record NC_134810.1, read on the forward strand.
AGAAAAACTTTAAACATCTTCGATTACATTGACCTTGATACAAGGTCTTGAAAGGATTACTGACCATAGCTTTTCAAACTTTCATGTCAATTAATTCAGCCGTCTTGCCGAAATATTGGCACCAAATGATCAAGGAATCAACGAACAAGTCAAGAAAGAATACTGAACCTCTTCGTCTTGTTTTACGGTTTCAAGAACCAACGATTTCGTTCAGTCGGATTCAAACGGAAGCGATGTGCTCCTTTCGTTTGAGTCTTGCTATCAGGTTAAGGAAATCGTGTGATGTTATAAGAACATAAACACCTGTAAGTAACATCACTGTGTCGCAAGGTTTTGGTCGAAAAGTACACAACTTCTTCAGTTCGAGCAGAACACCGCTTTAGCTAAATAAAATTGGATAGTGTTAGCTTGTATAGATTTGTTAAAAGTTGGTGGATTTGGAAATGAGGAATGAGGGGAACAGTAGGGGAACAGCAGACTTGGAGGGGACCCTTGGGAAAGTTGAGCAGGCGAGTGGGTGAGATGAATGAACGTCACTTTGAGGCTGGGTGGAGACCAGACCGGTGCTAAGAATTGCGGAACCCAATTAGAAAATGGATAGCTAGACCTCTGCTCTACAAAAGTACGAAATTGATGTTTCATTTCCAGAAAGTATGCGATAATACGTTTAATTAAAGGCAATAACTTCACGATTTCACTGACAAATCCCTGTTTATAAGGCCTATAATATTATTATATTCTTCCCAGTTTAAACAAAGTCCGCCACAGTGTTCTCTTCTTAAGGCCTTGGATCAAACAGGTTCCCATAAGGCGCGAGGGCCAATTTGATCAAATAGGCTTAAAACCGGCCCAGGGTAGAGATGTTTAATTACCTGATGAAGTAGGCGTTTAGTGCCAGGAATAGACTCCTCATAAACCTTTCTCCGTGGTTATCGGACGTCCCTGAGTAATGTCGTTGCTGGGCAGTCAACGATATAGTATGAACTTCAAGGCCTGTGACAGCCAATGGGGGAAGGGGGAGGGGTGGGGGTGGGGGGTCAAGAGAGTGGTTGACATCTGGACTCAGAGCCTCCGTGGGCGAAGATGAGTTACCCATTGACATTGATATACACATAAAAACCAGCACAAATAAATGTATAGATTATGTGTGCATGTATGCAAACCAAATGTATGTGGCTGGTGGCACGTATGCATTTCTTGTAACATAAACTGCTGTGTGATAATGAGCTCATGTTGATATGTAGATTTGAAACAATATATAGTTGTATGCTTGCCTATACACACAAAAATAAGAGAAAAAACTGATACGTAAGTGTATACACATACAAACGCAGGATTTTATGTGCGTGCATAGAAGTACATGCAGATGGATGCATGCACACGCGAGCGCACACACACACACACACACACACACACACACACACACACACACACACACACACACACACACACACACACACACACACACACACACACACACACACACACACACACACACACACGGTGGCGCAGTTGGTAGAGCGCTGGACTGCCAGCACGGTGGTGCTCGCAGTACCTGGTTCGAATCCTGCCCAGGGCCGAAATTATTTCGGTATCGCTGCGCTTCGGGTCGTTATTCTGACTCTCGTGGGCGGGGAGTTGGGTGTGTGTGTGTGTGTGTAAGGTCATAGCATTACCCATAGATCGGTCATACGAGCTCGGAGCTCTCTTCCGGGAGGGGAATAGCTGTCCAACACGTGGTCCAAAGAACAAGGTGAATACACACACACACACACACACACACACACACACACACACACACACACACACACACACACACACACACACACACACACACACACACACACACACACACACGCACGCACACACACACAAACATACACACGTAGACACACACACAGGTGAGAGCAACCATTGGTGCCCGTGCCATTCATGGACTTTTTCAGCCATTCCAACGTGACCTCACTGGCAGCCTCTCCGGAGGGAGGTCAGGGAGCGAGATTTGCAAAACGCATCAATATGATTGACGAACTCTAGACCACGCTGAGGAAATGGTCCTCAGGAGTGATCAAGTGTGTATCAGTTATAGTTATATAACCAGAGTCTGGTGCTGAGGGTAGAGGCTTTGGTACAGGGACATGTTGAAAGGGTGTAGTATGCTCGCAAATGATCCCATACCATTTCATTCAGCAGAGGAGATCCCTGTGGACTGACAGATATCGGTTTTTTGAGAATAAACTTGATTCCATAGTGTGACTCGCATCACCTTCATGAAATCACCAGGTGTTTTCTATAAGACAAAAAAAAAGCACGCTGCAGCTGTGTAGAGTGTATCCGTATGTTTATTCTGGGTGACAAAAAGTGATTTCATTCAGAAAAGCTAAAATTCACGGCTCCTGGGTCACTCTCTCTGCGAGTGAGGACAACTCCGAGTGAGGACAACCTTTGCTCAGAGGAAACAGAGTCCGAAAAAAAAAAAAAAAAAAAAAAATCGTAATCCCTAAGTCTAGACATATATCTTCAAAAGGGCGGAGATTTTACCTAAATCCCCATGTCGGCGACCTAAATACTTATGTCTAGAATGTCTAGACATAAGCACTTAGGTCACCGACATAGGGATAAAATCTCCGCCGTTCTGAAGATTTATGTCTAGACTTAGGGATTAGAATCTTTCTATAAACTCGGCTCCTGGATCAGGGATTCCATTGAATAGAAGCAAACCTCGTACGTTCATGAGGTCACGTACAGCCTGACATAGGTCAAAAGCCAAGGCTAGGGGGAGCAGGATACCATGTACATGATCCCTCGGTGCAGGACACCAGGCCGTGGTCCTGCGGCAGCGTGGGAAGGACTTCCCGGCCTTGTGGCCGGGAAGTTTTTACGCGTCTTCAGAAGCAATCAGATAGTCGCGGGACTCGACCCTGAAGCACTGTCTCGCCCGATGACTGCAGCACCCCAGCAGGTATGTGCGTGTGTACGTGCGTGCGAGATGTGGCTCTGTCTGAATCTGTTTGCTTGTGTGTCAACGCGTATTTGTTTTTAGTGTGTCCATGTTGGGTGTGGCTTGAAGTTGTACACATACGAGCGTGCGTATATGCACGTACACATGCATGCACATAGACACACATACGTACACATACACATACACATGCACATACACATACACATACACATACACATGCACATGCACATGCACATACACATACACATACACATACACACATACACACAAACGCACACACACACGCAAACACGCTCACAAACACACACACACACACACACACACACACACACACACACACACACACACACACACACACACACACACACACACACACACACACACACACACACACACACGCACGCACACGCACACGCGCACACAAATACACAAACACACACTTTTACATATACACAAACACACGATACTCAACAGGCCATCTTAAAATACTCAAACATCATATATATTCATGATTATCTCCACATGATTACAACCGAGCTTTTGAAATAGCACTAGTACTCATAAGAACAGGACATTACCGCTTTATGTATAGTCCCCTTATGAAAGGACCCTACCTCCCCTTTTGCCAATGTAAAGCCATATTCGCATACTGCTAAACTGCCCAAATTACAGAAGACCTTGCACTCACTATTTAATCGGTTATCCATTCCCTCAAACAGCACTGAATCGACACCAAATCCTGGGGGACAAAACACCAACACCTACGTCATTTCTCCACAACCTCCGACAGAAAGCTGGACTATTAACTAAACTATAAATACTCTCGACCAACTAAACCAATATATGAAGTATAAGATAATGCACGGCAACAGCGCTACATAAGCACTGAAGCACTGGTAATCTGCAGCTCATAGGAACAACACGTACACAGGCACATAAACGCACGCACACACACACACATACGCGCGCGCGCGCACACACACACACACACACACACACACACACACACACACACACACACACACACACACACACACACACACACACACACACACACACACACACACACACACACACACACACACACACACACACACACACATACAGTATCTGTGTGTATATATATATATATATATATATATATATATATATATATATATATATATGTATATATATATATATATATATATATATATATATATCAAGGACTACTATTACACAGGACGTGCGCACCCAGATCCCTGGTGTATAGGACAAATATATCAACTATTGACTTATTCAATGCAGTATAAGTTAATATAAACTTTTTTTGTTAAAAAAGAAATTTATTTAAAGGCACTGTTTTGCTTTTAAATGCTAATTTTAGCCGGACTTAACAGGTATTATTTTTAGATAATTGGCTTAAACATGCAAAAAGGACATTTTATAATACTGAAAGGAAACAAAAATTTGATAACACAAACCTGTTGATACTTCCATACAATGAAAATATGATAGAAATTCCCAATATCCTAAAACAATTTAATGTTAATGTTGTTTTTAGAAATAATTCTACTGTTAAAAATCTACTGATAAAAAACTCCCCAAATGATTTTAAAGGATGTGTTTATAAAATACCATGTTTCATGTTTCACTTGTAATAAATATTATGTTGGGCAAACAAGCAAAGATTTAGATGTAAGAATAAAACAACATAAACATAGCATTAAGACAGGCCAATGTTCTAATGCCTTGTTTACTCATGTAAGGGATTTTGACCATCCGATCAATTGGAAAAATGCAACAAAAATTGTACCATGTAAAGACATGACTGAAAGAAATATCATAGAATCCTGTATCATCAAACATGACTTTGAAAAACTCCTCAATAACAATTTAGGTCTATACAAACTTGATCCATTTATTGTTAAGAGTATACATGATAATTACTGTAAGGAATAAGGTCACCCACCCCTACCCTTCAAGACTTGACCTGACCTGATATAATTAGCTTAAGTGGTGACCCTTCCCAGTTGTCCAACCTCTCTCATGTGTATATATATCTCATCTTACTCTGTACTTATTCATTCTATTGTAATCCTTGAGGATGTGAACAAATATCACGAAAGCGCTCGGATTCCAAGAACTTTTCTTTTCCCTGTGGTAATCAGCATATATATATATATATATACATATATATATATATATATATATATATATATATATATATATATATATATATATACACGCGCACATTCGCACACGTACACACATGTACATACATATACAATCGCACACAAACAACACAAACACTTACATACGCACTCACACACACACACACACACACACACACACACACACACACACACACACACACACACACACACACACTCACACACACACACACACACACACACACACACACACACACACACACACACATACACATACACACACACACACACACACACACACACACACACACACACACACACACACACACACACACACACACACACACACACACACACACTCAACCAGATATTAAATTGGCTTTTACAGTATGGATGAAGAGATGATGAAAAAAAAAAAAATCATTGAAACCTTGATCTGTACAAGACAGTGGTATGGTCCTTACACAGAAATAAGAATACAAGATCGACAGAATACAGAGGGCAGTAATCAAACTGGTCCTCAACCTGGATGATGAACCATATGAGGAGAGACTAAAATCACTGGGTCTCCCAACTTTGAAAGATTGAAGAGAGAGAGGTGACATTATTACATTATTCAGGTAACGAAAAGGGATATATTGTATCAACAGAAGAAATTTCTTGATTAAGGATTGGAGGGCTTTAAGAGGTCATGGAAACAAATAGAATCCACATTTCTATAAGATGTGAAGAAACACAAATTTCCATATAGATGCATGAATACTTAGAATAGCTTGAAGGTTGATACAGGCCAAGCTAGAACAATATATAAATTAATTTCTAAATATGATAATAGAAAATTAAGGATATATATTAAGTTGTAATAACATTCGGCTTGGATCTCATTGTATGACTATTGTGTTCGTGTTTATATCCTTATATGTTAATGTTTGATTGTGTGAGGTGCGGGGTGTGGACCTCATACCTGTGTTGCTATGACCACAACGAAACTAACACGACGCCTAACTTGACATCTATCCAGAGCGTGCACACACACACACACACACACACACACACACACACACACACACACACACACACACACACACACACACACACACACACACACACACACACACACATATATATATATATATATATATATATATATATATACATACACACACACACACACACACACACACACACACACACACACACACACACACACACACGCGCGCGCGCGCGCGCGCGGTTGATAGAGCACTGGATTGCCAGGGCGGTGGTGCTCGCAGTACCTGGTACGAATCCTGCCCAGGGCCGAAATTATTTTGGTATCGCTGAGCTTCGGGTCATTACTCTGACTCTCGTGGGCGGGGAGTTGTGTGTGTGTGTGTGTGTGTGTGTGTGTGTGTGTGTGTGTGTGTGTGTGTGTGTGTGTGTGTGTGTGTGTGTGTGTGTGTGTGTGTGTGTGTGTGTGTGTGTGTGTGTGTGTGTGTGTGTGTGTGTAAGGTCATAGCATGACCCATAGATCGGTCATACGAGCTCTGAGCTCTCTTCCGGGAGGGAAATAGCTGTCGATCACGAGTCCAACACGTGATCCAAAGACCAAGGTGAATACAAGGTGAATACACACACACACACACACACACACACACACACACACACACACACACACACACACACACACACACACACACACACACACACACACACATAGTGATAGATACCTGGAACAAATTAGACAAAGAAACAGTGTGTGCAAACACTATTCAAGATTTTAAGAAAAAAACTTGATGCTGAAAGATACAAAGATGGGTCACCACGAGCATACCTCCCTTCCCGTGTTATACAACTTGGTAAATACAACTAGGTAAATACACACACACACACTCACACACTCACTCACACACACACACACACACACACACACACACACACACACACACACACACACACACACACACACACACACACACACACACACACACACACACACACACACACACACACACACACACACACACACACACAATATAAAATTTGTGCCAAGGAAGTCAAAAAGTCGACTCAGACAGGGAGCCTGGGAGTGTTTATCTCAAGTGACTTGACACCTGATAAACATGTCAATAAATTGGTTGGAGAGACTTTTAACTTATTTAGATTAATGAAAGTGGCCCTCGACTACATGGAATAAGAAATGGTAAAGAAAATAGTGATTGCACTGATAAGACCCAAATTGGAGTATGGTGCGACACTATAGGAGTTGGGTG
>NC_134810.1:36360289-36365289 GCF_046742065.1 Oratosquilla oratoria
CCAGCTTTTTTTTTCAGGCGACCCCCAATATGATCCTCTTGATATGACCGCGATCCCACTAATTTATTTGTATATGTGTTAATATATATGGTTATTGTATTGAATTCATATCCTTTTGCAAAAAAAAAAAAAAAAAAAGATGTCTTGGCGACCCCAGAGTTGGGAAACAGTGGCTTATTGGAAGGCTTTCTCCTACTTCAGTTGATTATTGGACTAGCCAGGACAGACCACCCGCTCTCCCGGGATCGATAGTCGTAGGAGGCGAAGAGATGTCTGTATGAAAATGAGAAGATAATTGTGTATAAAAGAGGGCTTTTACCACCGGGCGATTAGAGATTATTCATTTCGTGGTGTCGTGGCTTTGGAGGTGACTTGGGGTTGGAGGTTGGGATTAATGTGTAACCATGGTTTACGTAGGAATATTTATTCTTCTTATCCTCATCCAACAAAGTTAGAAAACGAGTGGGAGGCTTAGTCTTAGGGAAAGATAGAGAAATTGGAAATGATTTTAGTGGTAGGTATACTGAAATGAGAAGATGTAGTCGGGGAGAAAGTTAGAAATGAAAATAGTTTCAGCAGAGGAAAATTTTTATGTAGATGTATGTGCATGTAGTTGTGTTATTTCTTTTTTGCGATATGGTTGTGTGTGTATTCTACGCATAGAGGGTTGTTGCCTCCTTCAGTGAATTGGCGTTTATGCACATTTTGCCTCATACTACTTCGCTCACTGCATGTGGACGATGCCTTGCCCAACGGTGGCTGCTGCTGTGCTCTGCCGTCCGAAGCATCTGGCAGAGGCTGAGAAGCCCTGCCTGCAGCACTTTCTTCATAACAGCATCTCTCTCTCTCTCTCTCTCTCTCTCTCTCTCTCTCTCTCTCTCTCTCTCTCTCTCTCTCTCTGTCTGTCTTTCTCTCTCTACCTCCTCATTTTCGAATTTAGCGTTCTATTGTTAATTTTGAATTATCGCTTTTTATCTTCCATGCTTATATCATCTGTTGTTCAGAATGGTTCTATTTTATTTCCTTCTCTTTTCTACGTCTGTACATAAACGGCACACTTCACGTACAGTTATACATATACACCTCTTGCTAATGGCAATTCTCTACATTTTTCTAAGTCATTCTTCTGGCCTTCTCAAAATGATATCTCTTAGTCTGAAATATTTGTTTCATAGCAATATACATATATATATATATATATATACATATATATACGTGTGTGTGTGTGTATAAACACATACATGTATATGTATATGTATATGTATATGTATATGTATATGTATATGTATATGTATATGTATATGTATATGTATATGTATATGTATATGAATATGTATATGTGTAGATATATTTGTATATTACCATCGTAAAAGGACTCAAGTTTCTTATCTTGCAATGTTTGGTGAATCAGTCTGTTTTTTTTTTGTGTGTTTTTTATAATTTGAGACCCATAGAAGCTCAAGTAGTTCCAGTACATTACTACAGTTTCCTGAGTCACTAAAAAATTCTAATTACGTGAAATTCTCATTCTTCATAACTGCAGTTAGGGCTGCCTCAGTTTTTCTACCCCAAATCTTTGGAAATCTTGTACTGGCTGCCGCTGGGCGATTCTGTTTAGTTGAAGACAAGACTCTCCTAAAGATGTTGGTTTTTTGGAGTTTTTGTTTTGGCCAACGTAAGACAAGATTCTTCTAAAGATATTGGTTTTTGAAATTTTTGTTTTTGCCAACGTCAGACAAAATTTTCAACTGAAGGAATGGACCTCGTGCAGTTTGGGTTTCTTGAGATTTTTCTTTTTTCTTAGCTAAAGTGAGATGATTTCATTCATCTGAAGACATGACCATCGTCCTGAAAGTGGTGAGCTTTTAATATCAGATACCGTTGTTTAGTTCTTGTTTGATTATCGATTATATACTGATCTGCTTGACAGATGTAATGGACGACATTCTGTCCCTCAGTTTGTTTCCTCTCAAGCAGACAAGGTGACGTTCTTGAATGAAATTTGTTCTTACTAGCGACAAATAACCGCCGTCTTTTCCCTAAGGAACGAAAGAGTTATTGGGTTGTTCGAACTTTGTCTAGACGCTATTTTCTTTCTGAATCACCTCTATCAACCTCCCCCACCACCCCCACCAGCTGAACAGCATTTCATAAACTACGTCGCCATGTTCAAGGCGGTTAGGCTACGAGACCTTCATCCACATTAGCAGGAAATGCTCCGCGTGTGCTGACGGTGTTAAGTTGCCCTGAGTGATTGCTTCATCTAAGTTACGGGACGCAAGTCTCTCTGAGTAATTGCCCCCAGCACCCACCCACCCAGAGTCTGTGTCGTCACTGAGATCGGGGACGGGGGGACTCCACGAGAAGCACCAGGCGTCTCTTTCTTGTCACTGGTGGTAATTGCGAGCTGCGAGTTGCTCGCCATATGTCGACGATCCTTGTCTCACCCCGGGTAAGTTACTAGTCGTGGGTGGGTTTGCCCAAGCCATTTTGCCATGTGAACTCACTGCTTGATGTCTGTTGATCCAAGTAATTACAGCGTGTGAGTTACTGGTCGTATGAAGTCAGGAATAATGGTTATATAAGTGAGTTATTAGTCATATGCCTGTTTGGGTAATTGCCTACTTTGAGTTACTTGTCGTGGGCTGCCAGGAACGGTGTTGAGTGGTTACTCGTCATCTGCGAAGCTGGTAATTGCTTCATTTTATACTTGACTGAAGCTGGCTTTACGTTGCGTTCTTATCGTTCTTCTCTCTGTCTGGTTCTGATCAGATTTGGGATCTGAGTGTAAGTGACAGCTAGTGCTTTTGTGTGGCACCGCTTGACAGTGTCAGACATGACATGACTGCTTGTCGTGCTATTTGATTAGAGACGGGGATGCCTGGTTTTGTACCGGCAGCTGTGCCATAGGCGGGTCTTGGAGAACTTTGGCGTTTTTTTTTTTTTTTTTTTTTTTTTTTTTTTTCTTAAGCTTCTAATTCTACAATCCATTCGTAGGCCTTCCTGTTCCGCTGTTTTACTATTTTCATGCGATTATTCAGTTTCGTTTGTGATTTTTTAATCCAATTCTTGTTTGCTTTTATAAGCTCTTTCACTCTTGTTTGCTTTTGATCATCATTTAGACCGTCTTGTGTTCTCAGTATCTTCTTGCATTGTTTTTAGTTTGTTATTCATCTTCCTATATTAGATATTTTTTCTTATTTGTTTGAGATGTTTGGCTGATGACAGATTGAAACTGTAATTATACGACTGCTTTCTATGTTGTTGATAGCTATGAATTCCCACATGTTTATCTCATGCTTATCTATAATCGACTATATTTGTCAGCTTTATTTATGGTAACTATATCCATTAAGTTTATTCATTTCGCCAACATTTTTTTAATTTTCTTCTGAGAAAAGCAAACAATAATAATAATTCAAAATCCCTTGTTCCAAAATAAATCATGTTAAGCTTTAATTAAAATAATTTGTAACTTCCTCCTGTTGATACTTTGTAGTTTCGCAGACCTGTTTCTTGCCATCTAGTATTTGTGTACAAAGTCATAAATGATGATAAAACTCAACAGCCACGAAGTGTTGGGAAAGATGAACTCGATATTCGTCTAAAGATAATGCGTTTTGGTTTGAAATGATTAGTGTAAGGTGAATTACTTTTCACTGCGTTTTGTGTTGTGTTGTATTATTAAATTACACACACACACACACACACACACACACACACATATATATATATATATATGTATATATGTATATATATATAAACATACATATATATATGTATATATGTATATTATATATATATATTACATATGTGTATATATATAGATATATATACATATATACATATACTGTATATATATATATATGTATATATATATGTACATATATATGTATATAGATGTATATATATATATATATGTATACGTATATATGTATATATATGTATACATATATATATATATATATATATATATATATATATATATGTATATATAAATATATATATATATATATATATGTGTGTGTGTGTGTGTGTGTGTGTGTGTGTGTGTGTGTGTGTGTGTGTGTGTGTGTGTGTGTGTGTGTGTGTGTGTGTGTGTGTGTGTGTGTGTGTTTTCACTGTTTCTAAAACTAGTGTAACATTTGGTGCTTTGACTCAACATCCAGGAGTCAAAGCAAAACAGATTTAAATGTTCCACCAACTAATAAATTTCCGTCGCTGTTTCCTCTCTACAATCACCACCGCTAAGGTTCAAAGATGCTTGAATTGACCGCTTCAATACGGAGACTCCTCTCATAATTATCTTATTCTTTATCTGATTGAGGAGCTACCTAGGTTAGAATGAAGTCTCGACCAATCGTGACAAATGTTATTCTCAAGTCAATTCCTTAACTGGATAAAAATGTTTGTCCGCAACAGAATTTGATGAAGAAAAGTCTCCGTGTTGAAAGGGGTGGACTACGAAACCGCAAAGGCTGAATGCAGTCGTACATCATCAGGGCCATCTGTCGGCGACCGTGTAACCGATGTTTCGGATGCAAGCGTTCGCGCGTTTCAGAGATGCAAATAAGACGAATGAGGTGAACAGACTTTTGTATCTAAGTGTACAAGGAACGAACTTTTTCCTTCGATTATACAGTGCAAATATACTGCATAGACGTAGTATCTAGGTGATTCTATAAGTAACCAAAGCCAGGAAAATCGTTATGGAAATTTGCGTATGAGACAGCTGCCCTTACGAATGGATTAAGCGAGATAGTTTAATAGCTAAGACGTCACACGAAAAGGAGTTAATGAACATTTGGTGAGAGACTGTATATAGTATACATGTTGTCACCTCTGTCACCACTGTTCCCCTCTCCGGTCCCCTTTCACCTCTGTGTTGTCGTCTCTACGTGCTGTCTTTCTTTCGTGAATTTACTTTCTTATAGTACGTCTTTCGCTTTCTACTTTCATTTCACCACTCTTTGTTACGTATGATTGGTCACCATTTTCAT
>NC_134810.1:36370289-36387789 GCF_046742065.1 Oratosquilla oratoria
ACGGCGCGCCACTCACCCATCCCCGGAAGGAGACCCCGAGTGATTGGCAGTAATAAGTCTAATCCTCCTGATTGGAAGCGCCATATGGTAAAGATTATTTTACCGCTAAGCCACGGGGACGCTTGGCAAGCTGGTTAAAAGCGTCTGGGATTAACAGAATGAAATTTGCAGGAGTCCGCTGATCATTCTAGACATAATGGATAAGATAGCAGGGCAGAGCTCGTAGTAATAGATTTAACTGAACAAACTAAGAATTACGAAGGAAATAGGCAAGAACTGGTTTACAAATAGAGTGATTAACGACTGGAATAGACTTAGTAACCATGTAGTGAGCGCTGAAACTATCAGTTGTTTTAAGAAACGATTAGACAGCTTTATGGATGGGGATGACAGGTGGTAATGGACATGGACCTGCCTAGTGGTCATTTACAGTCTCCTTCATCCGTATGTTCTAAGGTTCTTATAATCCTTGACTCTTATAATACGTTGAAGCCCTATCAAGCGTCCTGGTGTAAGCTACAGGAAAACGTCACCGTATCGAAAAGGTTAATTAATCCTTAAGTGGCATCTGTTATTGAATTAAGTAAATTGAAGAATAGAAACGCCGTAAATAGAAGAAAACTTCCGTTTTGGAGTTTATCTCGCTCGCATTAAGCCCTCCTTACGTAACCACAACCTCATTATCGGTTACACAAGACCCACAATACAATGAAATATAGAAGGTATACAACCAAAATTGAAGAATTTGATTAAACATTTTTGCACCTCGCGCTTACCTGTCATCTGTTAGATGAAGGAAATCATCAACCCTAGGAAAAAATATGAGAGACATAATTGAGTTTTTTACACATTTTCAGTTCAATAACGATATCTGCAAGTCAGTAACCCGTTTAACTCTGAGCGTGGTAACCCCATCACCCTCGTAGAATTAAACCCCTTTTCCTTCCCTTTGACCTACAGGTTTTATCATCAAATTCAGGAGATTTTATTCAGTTAAGGAGAAACCTTGAACCAGGTGCGTGGGAAACTGAAGTGTAATCTCCTCAGTCCTGTAAGACACCAAGAGGGTTTATTCTAAAATTTGGATGGTAAGATGGAAATGAGCGTAGACCCTCGACCAAAAGGGATTCATTATTTTGCTTTGCAAAGTTTTTTTTCCCCTTCAGTTCACTGTGAACATTACAATCGCGAAACACAACTGAAGTGTTAATCGATATAAGCCTAAGTTCTGTTTAATCATTTTGCTACAAACTGGATTTATGTTAGCTGAATGAAATCCCCTGGCGACAGCAAGGGTTCAAACAGCCTATTAAAAAAATAACGTATCTATTCGGACATTGAACCTGGCCCAGCCATATGTTAGAACTATGTAAGTACATCTATTGTTGAAATTTACTAATATTACTTTGATTGAAAAAAGAGAATTATATTTGCATGGAGCTTTGATACGTACCATGACCCAGGTTTGTACATCCGCAGTAAAACTTTTCAGGGAATGTCGACTCGATTAAGTAGAACGAATCATATCCAGCGGAATGACGTTTTCACAGTGAATGATTGTGACAAATTGAGGAGGAATGGTATCACTCTGGAAAGGGAGTTATGCTCTCTATAACGGCAATGAACCTAAGTTGAAGAAAAGAAAACGCAACATTGGAGTAAACTGGTGCCACAGAGAGAGGATATGACGCCATGTTGAAAAGAAAACGGAACCTTGATATGGTTTAACGTCACAAACTCCCCCTTATCGGAAGGCTAGGGCGGTGCCCCTCACAGAGGACTTTGTAGCGTGGAATTTAATAAACCATGCCTTTGGTTCAACTTCGCCGGTGGCAGGGTTCGAACCGCCATTCCCTTGACCTTTACCGCAAGTAACGACGCCTTAACCCGCTCAGCCAGCTAGCTTCATAATGGAGCCAAACTGAAGAAAAATATATGTTAAATAGAGTGGCTGGCGTTAACCAGAATAAGAACATAAGAATGAAGGAGACTGCAAGAGACCATAAGGCCTACACTAGGCAGTTCAATGTCCGCACCATTTGTTACCTATATCAACAAAGTTATCTAATCTTCTTTTAAAAACAACCGATAGTTTCAGCGCTCAAGACATTGTTACTAAGTCTATTCCATTCGCTAACCACTCTGTTTGTAAACCAGTTCTTGCCTCTTGTTCTTATCAAAATGGCCACTGATCTTGAACGAATTCAAATGAAGTCATCTCGAAGGAAGAAGATAAAAAGAAAAAAAAGTGCCTCTTGCAGTCTTCCAACTGAGGATTATGCTTTTCTTAGGCAAAACGGTTTCACCTTTAGCAGAGCTGGGCGCGTTCCTCGGTGAGTTACTAGGTGCGTTCCTCTGTGTCCTGAGTAACCACCAACCAGTCAGGATACAGAGGAACGCATATAGGAACGTATTGAAGAACGCGCCCAGCACTGTGCCTACTGTAAACGGGTGTGAAGTCTTTGTGGAGAAGAGCGTTGCCTTTTATGGAATAATAACGTCTTATCACTTTCAACAAATTGATACTATACAAAGGATTACAAAGGCAGAGCATGCTGACTGGAGACCTTTTGGTCCATAAATAGGTCGGATGCGAAAACGATATATATATATAATAATGATAAATGAATAAAAATAAATAAAATTTATAATAATATAAATTTGTTCTAGAAGATAACAGACTCTTATTCAGCTCAACTGCGTCTGGTCTGCGCGCTGAGGTCCTGTCTTTTATGGAATAACAACGTCTTAGCACTTTCAACAACAAGATACTTTATTGACTATGTCGGAGAACATAACCAGTTTTTATTCGGCTCAACTACGTCCGACGAGCTGAGGAGGTTGACATTTCTACTATCGATATGACTCATCCGAGGAGACGTAACTCTGTCCCAAAGGGGTGTGACACTATCTTCAAGATTTTTTATCTATTTTTTTCTTATGGTGAAATGATACCTTTATCAGAAGAAACAAACATATAGCCATTTGGTCTTGCGACGCTCTGGTTACGTTGGCTAGATATTTTAAGACATCGAAAACTCGGAAAAAAGGGGCTTTAGATCAATCGAGACGTTATCATGCCTTTAGACCAGGGGTCCCCAAACTACGGCCCGCGGGCCGGGTCAGGCCCTCGAGATCAGTTCGCTCGGCTCGACGCCGCACTGTACATGTCAAAAAAAAAAAAAAAAAAAAAAAACTCTTCAGTAAATAGATATGTTTATTGTCTTTATTTTTTGTGTTTGTCTTTATCTTTTTCTTTGTGTAATAGTATGTTGGTTGTTTCATTTTTTGGTGTATTCACTGTATTGTATTGTATTGAACATAATGGCTATGTGGCCTAGGCTTGTCATTTTTTCAATTATCTGCTCCGCTGTAAAAAAAAAAAAAAAAAAAAATATATATATATATATATATATATATATATATGTATATATATATATATGTATATATATATATATATATATATATATATATATATATATATATATATATATATATATGTAGATAGATAGATATATTGGTACTCCTACTTTGGAGACTCCCTTAAACTGAATAAAATCGGCTGGCACTAGCCAGAATAAAGCCTGTAGAGAACATCTTCACGTCGCTTTATTCAAGAGAGTTCAGTGTTCTTGCTCTAGGACACCTTCTTGGAGTTCTCAAGACTTCTTAGAGATCCCGTGTCCATCTTGGTGTGGGGCTTTCATTGTCTAACACACAGTCTACACATATTTCAAAGAGTTAGGTGTTCCTATTCTAGGACGCCTTCTTGGAGTTCTCAAGACTTCTTAAAGATCCCGTGTCCATCTCAGTGTTCAAATATCTGAAAGAGTTAGGTGTTCCTGTTCTAGAACAGGTGGTGATGGATACGGATCTGCCTAGTGTAGGCCTTATGGTCTCTTGCAGTCTCCTTTATTCTTATGTTCTTCTGTAACGCCTTCCTGGAGTTCTCAAGACTTCTTAGAGATCCCGTGTCCATCTCGGCGTGGGTCTTTTATTGTCGAACACACATTATACACATGTCTCAGGCCCATAAATCTTTGGTATGAAAACTTTTTGCTTTTTTAAGATGCAGATCCTCCTTCTCTCCAGATGGCATCTTTCAGTTTCCCAGATGATGGCCCTCGTCTTCTCTTCCCTCCTCCTCCTCCTCCTCTTCCTCTCCACCACCTATGACGTCACTTGAATCGCGTCGCTCATGTCACTGACAATTCCATTATGACGTCACTCAGGGATTTGTATGACGTCACATGTCATGGTGCCCGTACTACGCGATGCTGTAAGCGTTGTACACGGGTATTCTTCATCTCTTTAGCTGTTCTTCCTCGATCCATTATGAATGTCATCGTGTCTTTGCGTGTGTGTGTGTGTGTGTGTGTGTGTGTGTGTGTGTGTGTGTGTGTGTGTGTGTGTGTGTGTGTGTGTGTGTGTGTGTGTGTGTGTGTGTGTGTGCACGCGAGTGTGTGTATGTATGTGTTTGTGTGTGTGTATGTGTGTGTGTTTTGTGTGCGTGTTTCTGTGTGTTTGTGTGCGCGTGTGTGTGTATTTACCTAGTCGTATCTTACAGA
Organism: Oratosquilla oratoria; assembly: GCF_046742065.1. Lineage (NCBI taxonomy): Eukaryota > Metazoa > Arthropoda > Malacostraca > Stomatopoda > Squillidae > Oratosquilla > Oratosquilla oratoria. Next base: position 36,374,858 of record NC_134810.1, read on the forward strand.
AGGGGAACTACGCTCGTGGTGCCACGTCTCTGTATCTCGCCATATCTAATTTGCTCTTAAATTCTTGTATTGTTTTTGCACACACACTATTGGTTCGTCTAGTATGTTCCATACATCCACCACTCTGCGCGCGCGCGCGTGTGTGTGTGTCTGTGTGTGTGTGTGTGTGTGTGTGTGTGTGTGTGTGTGTGTGTGTGTGTGTGTGTGTGTGTGTGTGTGTGTGTGTGTGTGTGTGTGTGTGTGTGTACGTGTGCGTGTGTGTGTGTGTATGTGTATGTGTGCGTGTGCGTGTGTGTGTGTGTGTGTGTGTGTGTGTGTGTGTGTGTGTGTGTGTGTGTGTGTGTGTGTGTGTGTGTGTGTGTGTGTGTGTGTGTGTGTGTGTGTGTGCGCGCGTGTGTGTTCAATTGATGTAACAATGAACCAGGCCTCCTGTGACGTATTTCACTGTCATTTGTTACATTAATTAAAAGCAGCATAAGCTGGTAAAATATCAGACTGTATACTGTTGCAATACACATATGCTGCTCTGAGCCCAATTACACAAAATAACAGCATTTGTAGTCATTCAGAATAAAAGTAATTAATTCTCTGTTCTGTTATGGTTTGAGGTATAATTCATAGCCCGTGAGTTGCCAATTGCATTTTATTTTCTCTGCTACATATGAAATATCCTTGTATCATTAATTTTCTATATCATTTATACACAAGTTGTAATCACTATGCAATATATCTTTTTTCTATGATGATGTCGTAAATTGTTAGGTTGTGTGGAACAGATAATAAATGAGGTTTGTTCAATGATATTGCAATTATGATAAACGTTAAAACTCTTGCTTTCATTATTTTTTCAAATGATGTGTCTTTAGCGTGTTGTGGGTGACAGTTCTTAAACATTAAATTTCAGTTAAAAATCATATTTCAGTTAAGTAAATAAAAACAGAATAAAATGGTGCTTCCTTATTCAGAGATGTTGAATCCAAGTCATATTTTTCAGTTATTCTTTTATGTTCAATTTCATTATGATAATCTGTCTTCCATTAACAGCGGATAGAATTGGATGTATACTGGACTATTCTTTTACATAACAAAACAATCTATAACGATGATTTTTTTTATTACTCACGAACAGTTTGAAATAACAATATACTACGACACACAAAAAAAAAATCTAGCATTATAGAATAAGACTTGGACAAAATATTGGATAAAAACATACAGACAAATATTGTACTCCGATAAAATGTAGAATGAGAGACTAGAAGGGTGGCATGAAACAAGCGACCCTGTAGAACCATTGGATGGTGAGGGTTTAAGTTCTGAGCGTGATGAGACGGGGTGTGGGCTGTGGTCATGATGACGAGTAAGCAAAGAACTTCCATCAGGATCCTTGTGGTTGCGGAGGCGTTGCAAATGGGTCTTGTTCATCTTTTTGGCTGTTCTTTGGAGATCCAATCTAAATGTCATTGTGTGTGTGTGTTTATGTGTATTTATACTTATGTTTGTGTATGTTTGTCTCTCTCTCTTTCTCTCTCTCTCTCTCTCTCACTCTGTGTGTGTGTGTGTGTGTGTGTGTGTGTGTGTGTGTGTGTGTGTGTGTGTGTGTGTGTGTGTGTGTGTGTGTGTGTGTGTGTGTGTATGTGTGTGTGTGTGTGTGTGTGTGTGTGTGTGTGTGTGTGTGTGTGTGTGTATGTGCATGTGTGTGTGTGTGTGTGTGTGTGTGTGTGTGTGTGTGTGTGTGTGTGTGTGTGTGTGTGTGTGTGTGTGTGTGTGTGTGTGTGTGTGTGTGTGTGTGTGTGTATTTGTGTGTGTATGGGTATATTTGCATATATATTCTGCACAGAGGAAGAGCAATTGTGATTCACCATTTTCCATCTGCAAATCATTGTATCACGAATTTATTTATAGATTTCAATTCAATTACTTCCTCTTTTAAGCTATTCCAAAAGTTGACATACCTTGATATCATTCAGACACTTTCTCTGTTTTCGTTGTCCTGAACAAAATAGTCATGTTATTTTTTTTTTCAAATGATATTTTTGCTAAGTTCAAGACCATTTTGTTTGTTGTTCTTTATATTCTTTTGGTGCTATTTGTATTTTTTTTTACACCACACCACTTGTGCATATTTCAGTCTGGGTCGGATCAGATCCTCTTTGAAATTCTAATCTTATGTTACTCAAAATTTTGTTTCGGCAAAAGTCTTCATAATGTACTTATTGAATGATACATTATCTGTGACTACCATTTACATGTCCCTGTCTTTATTCAATGTTGTAAGCGTTTCACAACCCATTGTTTAAACAATTAATAGTCGGATTGTACACTTTCAATAATTTTCATCTCTTCGAAAAGGAAAGTAATTTTTCACACTTAGCTTCAGTTGTAAATTTTACCTAGAATTTGTGGTAACAATTTGCAATCTTTTTCAGCTTGTTTTTTTATGGTCCTTGAATTGTCGACAAATACGCTTGTGTAGCTTGCCGTTCTTTCGATTGTGTTATTGACATAAACCAAGAACATTATGAATGGTAACACTGATCAATATGGTACTCCGTTAGTTATTTTCATTCTGATATTTCATCCTGTTCTGTAAACTGTTTTCATATATCTGTCTTTTGAGAAGTTTCTCATTTATTTAAGAGGGCTTCCTTTAAAATCTTGAATGTACTACAGTTTCCACAATAGTTGTATCTTTGATACCTTGACAGACCTTCTTTTCTATCTAGACGTGTGTGCGTATTTTTATGTATGTGTCTGTGCGTGCGTGCCTGCGTGCGTGCGTGTGTGTGTGTGTGTGTGTGTGTGTGTGTGTGTGTGTGTGTGTGTGTGTGTGTGTGTGTGTGTGTGTGTGTGTGTGTGTGTGTGTGTGTGTGTGTGTGTGTGTGTATGTGTGCGTGTGGGGGGGAGCGTGTGCGTGACTCACCATAGTAACCATGGACTTGTGATCAACATTTATTACCCTCCCGGAAGAGAGTTCAGAGCTCATGTGTGTGTGTGTGTGTGTGTGTGTGTGTGTGTGTGTGTGTGTGTGTGTGTGTGTACGTGTATGTATGTGTGTGTGTGTGTGTTTGTCCTTGCTCGTGTATATGTATGTATGTGTTTGTGTGTATGTTTTCTTGAGAACATATAAATGTTTCATTAGCATATGATACATCATCTGGAAGCAAAGCAAATTACTATAATGGCGACAAGGGAAATGATTAATAGACTGATGGCGGGACAAAAAAAAAACGAAAATAGAGAAAAGGAATAATAAAAAGAGAAGGATAATGGGAATAAGATATGGAGGACAAGAAGAGGAAGAGGAAGAGGAGGAGGAAGAGGAGTAAGAAGAATGAAGGCGAAAATAATAGAAAATAGAAAATAAGGAAGACTGAAGTAGGAGGAGGGAGAGGGAGACTCGGATATGAAAAAACAAGAGGAACAAAGAGGACAGATAGAGATGAGGAATGAGGAAAAAGAGGAAGAAAGAGAGAAGAGGATGAGAGGAATAAGAAGTATAAGGAGAAAGAAGAGGAGAAGGAGGAGAAAGAGTAGAAGTACAGGGAGGAAAAGGAGAAGGAGGAGGAGAGGGTGGAAAAGGAGAAGGAGGTGGAGGAGAAGGAGGAGAAAGGAGGAAAATGAGGAGGAGAAGGAGAAGGACGAGAAAAAGGAGAAGGAGGAGAAGGAGGTGAAGTAGGAGAAAGAGGAGAAGGAGGAAAAAGAGGAGAAAGAGGAGGAGGAGAAGGTAGAGAAAGAGGAGGAGGAAGATGAGGGGAGGGAAGAGAAGGAGGAGAAAGAGGAGAAGAAGGAGGAGAAGAAAGAGGAGGAGGGGAAGGAGAAGGAGGAGAATGAAGAGAAAGAGGAGGAGGAGGAGGAGGAGGAGGAGAAGGAAAGAAGAAGGAAAAGAAAAAGAAGGAGGAGAAAGAGGAGAAGGAGAAGGAGAAGGAGGAGAAGGAGAAGCAGGAGAAAGAAGAAAATGAGAAAGAGAAGGAAGAGGAGGCGGAGAAGAAGGAGAAGCAGAAGAAAGAAGAAAAGAAGAAAGAAGAGGAGGAGGAGGAGGAGGAGGAGGAGGAGGAGGAGGAGAAGGAGAAGGAAAAGGAAAACAAGAAGAGAAAGAGGAGGAGGAGGAGAAGAATGAGGAGGAGGAGGAGAAGGAGGAGGAGGAGTGGCTATACTATGACACTGTACATAAAGTGTCAGATGGCCTTGTCTCATTGTCTCCACTTTTTTATTGGACTCTGCTTCAGGGACAGTCCGCGCATACTTTTTGGATTCACACGCAAAATTCATGTCCCCGTGAAGATACTTCGACCCTCACAGCTGACTAAAGTCGTCTGGACCCACGAGTGTAACGCCAGGAGTGGATTTATTAATTGACCATTGATTTCGGGGAGGGGGGGGTCAATACGTGTGTTGATGTTGTCGTCTTTGTTCGACCGGGGATCTAAGAATAGTCTCCTCTTTTCCTTCTCTTGGAATTATTATCTTTGTTTAGAATCCTTGCTCCATCCCAATTTATGTTAGGTTGGTGTTCTGTGCTTGTACAGGGATCATGTTGTATCCATGTCTGACCACCCCGTTTGAGTTTCTCAATCCTTGTTATGAGGTTCCATTGATTCTCTCCTATACATTCTGTTTAGACTATGATGCATAATTCACAGGAGAGACGCAAAAGATTCATAATGACATGTACGTAAAAATATTCTCGTATACACAGGAAGGCGTGTTCAGCAAGTATCGTAAACATTGGCTAAATGTATGTGCAACTTTCCCAGGTGAACAGATGACAAAGTAGTAATCATTATAATGCATATATTAGTATCTAAATCTACATATACATCTGTATCAATCTATCTATCTATCTATCTATCTATCTATATATATATATATATATATATATATATATATATATATATATATATATATATATATATATATATAGATATGTGTGTGTGTGTGTGTGTGTGTGTGTGTGTGTGTGTGTGTGTGTGTGTGTGTGTGTGTGTGTGTTTGTGTGTGTGTGTGTGTGTGTGTGTGTGTGTGTGTGTGCGTGTGTGTGTGTGTGTCTCAGAGTATATATATATATAAAAAAACACAAACACAAATATATATATATATATATATATATATATATATATATATATATATATATATATACATACATATTGGAGCAGCGCGGCAAGATATTTTCTTTAAGTCATATTGAGTTATATGTTATAGCAAATTGGGCTCTGATGAGTTTTCGATGAAGATCTTTAAGTGTTCTGAAGACATGTGTAGCAGGGATAGGTAAAGAAAAGACAAATCACAAGTAGTAGTCATCTAATATGTGGAACAAGTAACAAGACGTTTTGCTATCTCAATTATAATTTTCAATTCATACACATACAATGAAAGTCAGGTTATAAATGTAAACACTGGGAGAGGGTACATATGAATACTGAGAGAGATCACATATACAGTATGGTGACCGTCACTGTGCCCTAAAACTGACAGAGGGTTACATATGAACACTGGGATAGGGTACATATGAACACTGGGAAAGGGTATATGTAGGTGACCATTACTGAGGTCTGAGCATCCATCGTGGCCAAAGTGTCTGTTCTTGAGATGGCTGGTTTGTGCCGCTGCTGGGACGTCTGGTTTGGCGGTTTCTGAAGAGTTTGAGGTTGGGGAGGATAGTGGGGCGCTTCCTGCTGGGAATGCAATGTGACCTGGCTGTATCTTATATGAAGGAATTCAAGGAGGGTGAGGTGGCGCTTGTCATTCTCTCTGTTGATGATTTTTGTATTCTTCTCTAAAAAGTATCTGCTGATTGGATTAATGTGGGTCTCCTGGAGGTGCTACTTAGGGCCTTCAGTGTTCAGATGGTACTTCAGACGTCTGAAAAGGTGATTGGTGGTGAGTCCGATGTAGGAATCTTGGGTCATACAGTCTTGTTGTTTGTTTCTCCCATTAGAGGGTTACTACCTCTCTCTGTTAGAGATGTCTTTAGAAGACTTGAAGATTTTCATCAAAAACTCATCAAAGCTCAATTTGCTGTGTGGTATTGTAATGAAAGAAATATATATTCCTTCGAATTTATCATAGACCTAACGATCACAAATATTTGACGAATCAGACCTTAGGTCACCACCTATCTTACCGCCGCATGGTTCTTCATTGTTGCTTTAACTTCCTCTCCTTCTGCAGGTGAACGAGGCCTTTGAGGTGCTCAAGAGACGCACTTGCAGTAACCCGAATCAGCGCATGCCTAAGGTCGAGATCCTCCGCAATGCCATCGAGTACATCGAATCCCTCGAGGACCTCCTCCACGGTTCGCAGTCCCCCTCGGCTATGGAGGAGGACCCGAACCGACCAAGTAGTATCTGCAGGACTTCCGACTACATGGTAAGTAATTCACATATTGCAAAGCATTATATTTGGTTTGTCGATGTCAGAGCATGAGGTTCTTTAACCTTAGCACTGTGCAACACTGAACAGACGTTCTACCTCACTGCAGACGGTTTTGGATGATGATGATGATGATGATGATGATGATGATGATGATGATGATGATGATGATGATGATGATGATGATGATGATGATGATGATGATGATGATGATGATGATGATGATGATGATGATCCTGATGGTGATGATGATGATGATGATGGTGACGTTGATGATGATGATGATGATGGTGATTTTGATGATGATGATGATGACGACGACGATATCAATAACTAATAACAACAACAACTACACTATCAATAATCATGAAGATTATGTTAAGAGCAACAATGACATTAATGACACTGAAGCTTCTCTGTAGACAGGATGGGGTGGGGACGCGAGCAATCCAAGTCATTTCCTTCTTCATCCGGTATATTACGTCATATGCTAGAGCACCAAAGACTGCTTAAGTCCACACAGATGATGACTGATACAACGTGGTTTCTTGAACATACACCAGAAAAAGAAAACGGTGAAGGACAGACATGAACATCTCGTCTTTGTTCCGGGACATTGGAACGTGAGGCGCCTCTGTGATCTTCTAAGGCCTCTCAATCAGCTTCCATTACTCTCCCCCCCCACACACTTTTTCACCTTACAGGGGGGGGGACACCATCACCCAGAGGTGGTTCACCTTCTCCGTGGACAAAGGCACAGTCTCACCCTCACACAAAACAGGAAGCAGTCACAAAAGACAGGGTTAAAGGTGTCACGATAAACTCTTTCGGTAAGATGACACAGTTAATATGTGTTTTTTTCTGGCTAGCGCTGCGCGATTTGATTCAGCTCGAGGTGTGCAATACCTGTAGGACTAGTGTGGTCTTAGCTTAGCGTATATGAGTATGCCTCCTGTTGTTATCTAATTTTTATGTACAGAAAATATCGTGTGGTGAAAATCTTATTCACTCGTCATTCGAATTTTTCTCTTTCTTTCTTACTTTCTTTCCCTCTTTGTTATTTTCATTCTTTCTTGATTTCCTTCTTACTTTCTTTCTTTCTTTCTTTCTTTATTTATATATTTATCTATTTATTATTTTATTTATTCATTTATTCTGGCTACCAACATTTAAGTTTATATTACCTCGACCTAATCCAACATTATTCCGTGATCATTCACTAACTGTTTCAGTTCTTTATCTTATATAAATTCTGAGTTGGTTGATTCAGAGACCGCATAGATTCTTTTGAATCTTAGCGTTTTTCGTGGCTTTCTATAAACCATGAAACCCCACAACCAAGAAATTTAATCCATTACTCGATGGCTTCGGCCACATCTATACCTATGCATTTATAGATTTATAGATTTATAGATGCATTTATTTATGTATTTTATTTGTTATTTATATTATTATAGTTTTTATTTGTTATTTTATTATTAATATTATTTTTTTTTTTTTTTTTTTTTTTTTTTTTTTATCCGACCTAGATATGGATCAAAAGGTCTCCTGTCGGCATGCTCCGCCTTTGAAATCCTTTGAAATCTAAGCGCCTCCTAGCGTAGGCTCGTCATTTTACTGTACTGAATGACACTTATGTTCTAGTCCACCCAGCCGGCCTATTTCATTCAGCTATCTGCGTCGCTTTTGGTGACGAGGAGGAAGAATTCCACAGATGTTCTTCTTGTAAGACTGACGAAAACATTACATTATTTTTTAGTTAACTTTATATAAGAGCGCATTTTAGTGGCTTCAGTCGCTGTAGACCAGACTTGATCGATATAGTGTCACTTGTTAAAGAAAAATATTTACATATCGGCGCTTAGGAACAAGTTTAGATCGAAATCGTCTTACAGAAATCCTGACACCATGTCCTCTCGAGCACATCAAGAGACAATATGTGTGTGAGGAGAGACAGAGAGAAAGAGAGGGAGATAGAGAGAAAGATGGAAAAAAGAGGGCGAGAGAGAAAGAGAGAGAGAGAGAGAGAGAGAGAGAGAGAGAGAGAGAGAGAGAGAGAGAGAGAGAGAGAGAGAGAGAGAGAGAGAGAGAGAGAGAGAGAATAGAGACAGACAGATAGACAGACATGCAGCCAGAGAGAAAGTGAAAGAGAAAGTTAGAAAGGAAATAAAAGATGTAGAGGCAAGGACAAAGACAGAGGCAAAGACAACGATAAAGACAAAAAACAGAGACAGATAGAGAAACAGACAGAGACAGACAGAGGGAGAGACAGAGGAAAAAGCAGAGACAGATGCAAAGAGAAAGGCAAAGGCAGGGTCAGATACAAAGACAGATACAGAGGCACAGTCACAGGCAAAGAGAGACAGACACACACACACATGTGTATGCGCGTGTATATGTACTTACTACCGGGCATCGTTTCTATGACGTCAGCAGTTTTCTTTTTTTATCTGGAAAGCTTGATCCATCATTAAGTATGTCGTGAATACCATTTTCGTAATCACTGTTATGATGGGTTGTGAGACTCATTAACTTATGATCGTATCACAAATTGCTAACATATGGAAACCGCCCACGAGCCGTACACAGATTGCCTCCTTACGAAATTCTCTTCGTTTTTCCTCTTGTCCTTCTTTGTCTTAGACTTCATCCTTTCTGTCCGTACTCTTTACTACTCCCTCTGAATTGTTTTAATCCTTTCTGTCCCCTTTCTCTTTCCAGATGAGTATTATAATTTTTTTTCTTTTCATCCACTCTTCCAGTGTCTACCCCTCCATACTGTTCTCTTCAAATGCATTTCATAAATATTTATCATAATGCTTTCCTCCTTTTTTATTCAAAACTTATCCTTATTATCCCTCTCATACCAATTCTTTGAAAATTCTTCTGTCTTCCTAACGACGTTTTTTTTTTTTTCATTTCCTCTTGGAATCCAGGTTTCCTGGAACAAGATCAAAGTCCAGAAGCTTGAGGAATTATTTCCAGTTAGTCTGAGAGTCTATGTGATAAGGACATCAAGATCTTGAAAATTCTACATACCTTATTAATATAGTAAGCCCATTAACAGTGGTGGGTCGCGTTATGAAGTTCCCTGCTGGATTGGCACGGCCCATAATGCCACAGAGTCGCTCATTCGGTATATGACTTTGTCAACATTTATGCAAAATCTGAATCGTCAAGTTATTCTATGGCTATGAAAGATGAACAATGGTACCAAAACTTCCCGGAGAATCACGTGTTATCGCATATATGACTTTGTATCAAACCAGCGATTGTACATACATACATACATATACCAAGGCCTTTTCCCCCTTCCAAGGGAGGTAGCCAAAAAGGGAAAGGCATAAAAACACTCCCACCCATTTCATCCCTAAATACACTCCACACCCCTCCCACCCTTCCTCTCATCTGAGCACCTCCTGGATGACGGGTCATCCCTGCACCCTGCCCACCGCCCTGGGTCAGAAGCAGTGTCGCAAGACACAGTACATCCACAGCAAGAAGAGAGAAGGAGTTTGAATGTGTTTGAGATGAGGTGTCTGAGAAGTATGGTGGGGGTTACTAGGCTAGATAGAGTGAGAAATGAGGAGGTGAGGAGGAGAACAGGGGTGAAAAAGGATTTGGGAGATAGGGTTGATGAAAGAATATTAGGATGGTTTGGACACATGGAAAGAATGAGTGAAGAAAGACTAGTAAAAGAGGTATGGAAGGCAGATGTGGAGGGAGTGAACATGAGGGGACGTCCTAGGATGAGGTGGATGGATGGGGTGAAGGGGGCTTTGGGGAAGAGGGGAATGTCTGTTGAGGAAGGAAGGGAGAGGACGGAAGACAGAGGTGAGTGGAGAATGGTTGTATATGGATGATGTTGTGACTGCATGAGGAGGAATGGGCGGGGGGATGGGGGGTGGGGTAGTATGTGTGAGTAATTTTTGACGCAGCCCGAAGGGATTTCTCCCCGTCCTCGCCTTATATGCAAAGGGGGACGGAGAGGGGGGGTCGCCGATTAAATGAAGCGGCCTTGCTGTGGATGAACCAGCGATTGTACCAGTATAATTTGTGAGCTTCAAATCTATATAACTGCATAAGGACGCGACACGCTTACCTGATGTTGATCCACAAGAGGCAATTCTCAATGAAAGAGACGAAGGTGATGCCCACAGAATCCGCTGATAGAACATGTCGATCAATCATGCCGAGAACTCTTAGCATAAGTATTAGAATCACTCGGGAGAAACTGTGGGGAATGGCCTCGGCATGTTGGTAAAGCAACGTTGCCCTGTCCTATGCTCGCCATTGATAATATAATCTGTTTATATACATAAGCAAACACACACATACACACAAACACACTCACACACACACGCGCCCGCGTCTCAAAAATCCATTAATATTCAGAAAAATACGAGCAATCACAAAAGATTGATTATGTATCTAATAAATATCTGTAAAAGAAATTACTACTAATTACAAGTTTTTATTCTTAGTATCAAGTGTATCAAACCGGGAGATAGACCCCGTAGACTTTTGGGTGAACGTCTGAAGATTCTTTTAGGAGACTGATCTTCTGAATCGTGTCAGTAAAATAGTTCTGAGGAAACCAGATGATATATTTGAATATGCATACAGTGAATCAGCAGATCACATTAAAATATGTAAGGATATTGATGGTGCAGATTTAGAAACTTGTAATTGTTTTTAAACAACATATATGATTTAACAGTCCTGTTTTGTAAGTATGTACGTGATATCATGCCAAGTTTTTTGTAATTCATATATAGATATATATATATATATACACATATATATATATACATACACACATACACACACACACACACACACACACACACACACACACACACACACACACACACACACACACACACACACACACACACACACACACATATATAGATATATATATATATATATATATATATATATATATATATATATACATGTATATATATATATATTATATATACATTTTATGAAGCAAAGACGATAATCAGTCGCTAAGGCAAAGGTTCGAGTCCTTGTGGTGGAGCTAATTTACATTTGTCACAATGACCCACAACTTGTCGGATTACTCGCCATAATAAAGACACGGTGAAATTAGAATAGAGACTGTGCTAGCCTGGTGCCGTCGAAGAACTACCAGGTCGTAGTCCAGGTCGTTCCTTTTGTACGGTCTGGCTGGCTCAATGGCTATCGTCTTTGCTTCATAATAAGCAGTCGCTAAGGCAAAGGTTCGAGTCCTTGCGGTGGAGGTAATTTCCATTTGTCACAATGACACACAACCATATATATATATATATATATATATATATATATATATATATATATATATATATATATATATATATATATATATATATATACGTGTGTGTTTGTGTATGTGTGTGTTTGTGTGTGTGTGTGTGTGTGTGTTTGTGTGTGTGTGTGTGTGTGTGTGTGTGCGTGCGTGTGTGTGTGGGTGTGTGTGTGTGTGTGTGTGTGTGTGTGTGTGTGTGTGTGTGTGTGTGTGTGTGTGTGTGTGTGTGTGTGTGTGTGTGTGTTTGTCGATGGATGCATGGCTGTGTGCATCCATATTCGTATGTGCTGATGTATGCATGCTTCTGTGCGCCGCTTATGTTTGAGCTGAGACTAGATTTTATGTTTTGTATATTTTTCTGTATGTTTATATGAACGGTTGTGCCTTTATGCGAATTAGTACGCATGTACTCTTGTGGACATTTACATCTAACTAGTGATATATCACATTAACGTAGAAATATATTTTATCCTTTTTTTACATAATTATTATTGTCTACAGCTATCATTTTTATTGTTACAAACTTTTTGTTAGTAGTGCATTAAGTTCCACTGAAAGAAAATAAGTAATTTTGGTTTTTCATTTGTTAGCTTTGGGCATCCGCTCTAGTACATACTGGTATACGCTTCACATTTTAAACGTGTGTTTGTTGCGAGTGCCTGTGGAATTCGTTTTGCATTTGCGCGCGTGCAAGCACCATATACAATGATCTATTGGGCCGGGGGTCGTCACAGGAAGGGAAAGTCTGGGAGCGAAAACATTTGCTCTGATTTTAATCACCTTAATGACAGTTGCAGCACTAATTGCAATACCATCAGCGCTTGCGAGACGAATGGGTTCCCCAGTCTTCGGTTGGGTCGACACCAGATGATTTAGTTCAGCTTAATGTCCCAGTATGGGGTATTAGTTGAATAAGTTTTATACGGTTAGGGACGTAAGTGAGATCCATACGGATCTGAGTCACGTAGGATTTTTTTTTTTTTTTTTAAGATAAATCTTCGTTCAAAGGATACTGCTGAGTACTTTTAGGTTTTACCTCCTCTTGCTTTCTATCTTCTACTTTACTTAGAACTTTCCTTTTGTCACATGATATGTCTCCTTTCGGACATAAGATTGTTCTCAAGGACAGAAGCGCTGATTCTTGCAGACGAAATTATAAGTGTTTCACTAGAGGGCGACCTCTGGACTGGAGAGATAGCGTCTGCCTCACTCAATCCTTTCAGTGAAGGATGACGTATGTTGG